>NW_017263719.1:0-8191 GCF_001662655.1 Pseudogymnoascus verrucosus
GTTAGGTGTTGAGGCTGAAAAACGCGACACTTATTTAACTGGACTTCATCTGCAACCTCACGTAGGATTCGATGGCTAGGCGTGTAGCTACTTGTAGTAAGCTCTTTAATCCACTTTAAAAGTGTCTTTTCTTCAACGGCACCATCATACTGGCGACCCCCGTGGTTAGAAACGACAATGCCTGGACGCCTGCCTTGACTGCTAGCTCAGCATCCTCTATCGATTGAATGCCTAAGAACGATAAGAGTCAGTATGACTCCATCAAAGGCTGTTATAATTAATATATGAAACAGCAAGGCAAACCTTTTAGGACAATAGGGCCATCCCAATGTTCCTTTAAGAACTTAATATCTTCCCACGTGTGGCTGTGGCCCGAGAATACTGTCTTTTCCCATCCCATACAGGCATTCTGGAAATCATCCTGGATAGATTTTCCCTTGCCTGGGCCGTCTTTCCATTTTTTCTGAAAGACTGGATCTGAAAGGCAAATAGCGTCGCCAATTCCAAGGTAAAAAGGAACGGATGCGTTATCTAGGTCTTTTGGCCGCCAGCTGAGAGCCCAGAGATTAAGCGTGACCACGAGTGTTGTAAATCCGGCACTTTTTGCTCGTGAGAGCATAGAGATCGTGATTTCATTGTCTTTCATTAGGGGGCCAGTACGGCTGGAACCAGCGGGACCCCGAGCGGGACCCCGATCCCGATGTCTCCGCGATTTCCTCTGGCGTGGTCGAGGACCCAGTTGACATAATGTACGGCACCGAGCAATTGGCAGCTGCCCGTGCGACTGCACATTCTCCCTCGCTAGTATCAGTCGTTAGCCTTGGATAATCCTCTTGGATATGGAATTTTGGGGTTCGCTACTGGTGGAACTGTATCACGCAAATTAGAATTCTGTATCAACCTCAAGAAACCTAACTTACAATCTTGTTCACGCCCACCGGAGCAACCAGTACAAGGCTAGGATATTTGGACCCAAAGAGCTCAACAGAAAGATCACGGATCGTGTTATCTTGGAGCATGCGGGGGATAATCGACCATTTTCGGAAAGCTGCTCTATTGGCATCCATGGTCTCTCCTGCACCAGCAGCTCCCGCGATATACCCATAACTACTCGCAGGCAAGGCTTCTTTGGCGGCTTCTTCCCATTTGCGAGGGTTTGTAGTTAAGATTAGCCTATTACCTTTGAGCCCGTCAAGATATATCTTTGTTGATAACTACCATAGTTTGGCTGAGAACTGTGTGACTCGTGATGAGGCATGATTGTTACTGTTCTACAGACCTGTAGCGATGTGCCCCCGAACGAAGGAATATACGACTGTGTTAACTGGGAGATGAAGGTTATGCTAGCACACGCAAAGTGAAAGATGAAATGTGAGAATAATTATATCTGCTTTTATTAAGCTCGTCGATGAACTTGGTGGAAAGTCATGATAGTCTGTGTCCCACGCATTTCATTTCTACTCAACGTTAATGCTAACACGACGCCCTGGCTGTAAAAGCTGAGAAACGTAGTGCTTGTGAAAGGTGGCCCCGCCTAGTCTCGCACCCTTGGTGAATCATATTTTTATATTCGGTATCAAAGTAAATATTTCATGCCGTCGCAGTATTACTTACCTAGATGGGTTTGTTCCGGTTGCTGGGGTGAACCACGTCTGTAATCCGTAGAATGGCTCTGCGACCCTAACAAGGGTCGACAGTTCAAGGAACGGCTCTGCCTTAACTGCAATAAACTAGGCCATTTGACTAGAGACCGGAAGCAGTTTTAAAAATAAAACGGCAGACAAAAGTTTGTTAACTAATTTATGATGGAATCACTATGTATACATAGATTATTACTAAGACCGACGTTCCAACTTCCTCTCCTCCCTCTAAACGCCTTCGCTCAGTAAAAAACCCAGGCAAGTTATTGCGTTACCCATATACACACACACCACCAACTTCATGATAACCGTTGCTTCAAATACGACATATATTTAACCCCTTTTCAGTACAACCCCCCCAACTGCGCCCCTACCCCAACTTGAGTATCATTTCATCCGCCAACCGTCAAGAAAGTAAATTCTGGAGTGAAGGACTGGCACTCGCGCCACCGTTCACCCGACGACTAGGAGCATTGTTCCCATTGTGATTTATAGGTTCACGACTGATTTGAGGGCCATCCCGACGTGCCTGCGGGCTCTCATGGGGCCCGCCAAACGCTTGACGATACGGCGAGTGAGTTCCATGTGGGAATGAAATTTCCAAAGCTCGTGGGGGAGGACCTCCGTTGGTTAAGTGTTGCGGGGGTGACGGTGCGTACGGCGCGTACACGCCATGCTGTATCGGATGAATACCAGCGGCAGATTTATGTGGCGATGAGGGATAGCTGCTATTTGCTACTAAAGGCAATGATCCGTTTACATGTGGTGATCGTGGAATTATCGCGCCTGGTTGACGTGCCTGTGTCTGACCGGGTAGGTGCTGGCTGATTATCGGAGGCCCTCTCGGCGAGTGAGAGCCGTTACTGTACTGCCTTAGGGCGATATTTGAATTCTGAGAGGCCGGGGATGCGCGGGACCAGTCCCCGTAACCGCTCGTTGGTGGATATGCCGAATGGCCCCACGGATAGCGAGATCCCGAGTGCATATGGGTTGGTGGCACAGGAGGGCTCGCTAGCGTTGACGAGGCAGACACAGGTATAGAAGGCGGTAGGCGTGGCTGGGGTGCATCGTTATCCACCTTTGGAGCTGGTATGGCTGGCGAAGTTTGGGGCTTCTGAACTTTATTCCAATGACACTTGTGGCACTGGAAAAGCTCCGGAACATTGTTGGGCGGCCTCTCGCACAATGCGGCCGCAGCCAAAGCAACCTGCTGCTTAGGGTTACTTCCCAAAATGGCGTTGCCCAGGTCCTTGGAAATATCATCTAGTTGATTATTGGAGGGGCGGTGTTCATAAAGCTGTTTCAATGGCCCAGGCCTCGTAACGGGCAGTGCTGGATATGGCCACCACTTTGGACTCACATCAACCCCACAAGTATCACATACTTTCGCGGGCGATTTGAGGTACGTGGGAGCCTCGAGTGCCTCAGCAGTGCTCGTAGTTTGCGTGTCTTCAGGTTTAATATTCGAAATAGAGCCTCTGCCGCTGCTGCTTATAACGGTTGTAGAAGCTCGGCGGTTGGATACCGTCGAGGAAGAAATGGGAACTGCAGATATCTTGGTTGATTGATTGACCAGCGTCGCTTTGCGTACAGTCCCTGTTAATGCTAGANNAGGGCAGTGGTCCTTGCACCAAACCGCAGCTGTCATGGCACCCGATTCGCCATTGATGTTCACAATGTTTACATGATCTCTGCGAGAGCCTTTGACAGGTGATATATCAAAGCCCAAGACATACCCTGCCTGATGGGAACACTCTACATGGACTATTGCTAGTTAGCACAGCGATAAAAAACTAGAGGAATTGCTTACCAGGAGCCCGGCACGACAGGCAAGCCACACAGGCCCCGTTATTAGTTTTACATATCTTACAAGTCTCGTCATACCTAGCGGAAGGAATTGAAGGGATCCCCTCAGAGCGTTCTAAGGCCTTGCCTTGGCCAAATTTGACTTCTGGTGTCCAAACTGCACAGGTAACATGGACCCAGTTGTTGTTTGCTGTTCTTTTCAAAGGTTCTCTTGGAATAATCGGACGGTTCATCTCCTCTTGCTTTTTCCTGTAAAACTCAGCCGCTTTGATTGCAAGTTCTCTCTCCACGCGGTCCTTTTCCCGGTCTTTGTCGTTCTTTTTCTTGTGCGAGGGTTTTATAGGCTCCAAAAAGTCCTGCGGTGTTGATTCGATAGGGCACAACATGCATTTATATTGCTTTAACTAGTTAGTAAATAGGCACAGCAGGAGGTCCGGTGGTGTAACTTACAATAGAAACTTGTGGATTTCGGTCATTTGAGCACATATCGCAGGTCCATTTGGCTGATCCCCGAGAGTCCGCGGCCACACCATAACAATTTCGGTGCACGGTCATTCGACACTCTCTACAGGAGAGACGTTGGCCTGCCGGCTCCATCTGCAAACAAATTGCGCAGGGAAGAGATTTTTGTTTAGGAATTTCCGGGACAGGCGGTGGAGCAGGTGGTTTTTCTGGCGCTTTCTTCTTCTGCTGGGCAAGCGCAGGCCCAGAGCCAGGATCGTGTGGTGCCGAATCAGTCTGGTCTCTTTCGCTATTGCTCTTTGGTTTTTTTCGCGGGGCCTCCTGGACTGCTGCTACCAGAGAAGCAGCCTGGGGCGCAGGAGTTCCATTTGAAGGAGTGTTGGCCGTATCTGTATTATTCGCCGTCCAACTGAGGTCGCTCAGATGGAATTCCCTCAATGGATCCTCTGCCTTCCGCTTATTAGACCGACCACCTTGGGAAGCTTTCTTGCCATGGTCATCTGTGTCTTCCCATTGCACCGCATACCTTCGCCATATCACCGCGCAGCTGAGGCAAAGGGCTACGGTCAATTGCGTATTGTTGTCCTTGCCAACTACTTTGTTTGTCGGGTCAGCTGCTACGGTGGTTCCAGCTGGTGTCCCAGGAGCGCGCTTCCATTGCCGAGAGTTGCGCGTCGAACAGAATTTACATTGAAAGCCTCGTTTCTTTTCCTTGGCCTTCTCGTTGTCGAAAGCTGAATCGTCTTGGTCATCAGCAACGTCATCTTGTAACTTGCCCGCGTTAACTTCAACCTTCTTAGCCTCCTTTTTCCCTTTTCGGCCCGCGTAATTGCCCCAAACCTGCTTTCCACGCTCGGTTTTCTTCCAGATGTAATAGAACCGAACTATATTCGCAGCGCTGACGGTTTTAACATGCTTTTTTACGCTATGCAGCTCGGAGCCAAATTTGGCTACGCCATCCTCAAACTTTTTAACCTCTGTCGGTGTCAGGTCGGGTTCTTTGAGATCCTTTCTTTCCACCTTAGCCAGTTCTTTCAACGCCCGATCAACATCGAAACTTGCAGAGTTAAGTATACTCAATGCTTTATCCAAGAAGTTCACCGAGTAGGCCCTGACGCCAATTTGCTTGGCAATATCTTCGCTGCTCTTGAGATACGCGTCAATCAATGCCTCATTGTCGCCGGTTTTTGCCACGTCTTCAGTTGCCTCGGGTTGGAAGAGTAACTCAGCCGTGCTATTCGAACTTCCTCTGGCATGGTCCTCTCCTCGATGGACGTACCCATGGGGTTCGTCCATGACCCATTTGGGCCGCGTTTCCCTCGCTAGTTTTTCTGCTTCGAGCGCGATGATAGTTTCCTTGGAAAGCTTCGCATCTTTCTTATGGCTTCCCCCCTTCATATACTTTCTTTTGACCTCAATTGGTTTAACAAGTTGTATGGGCCTGCCAGGCCAGGTCGGTACATTTGCCTGGTGTCGTGGCCCGAGGCGAGAGCTTGCACGGGGATAGATGCGATCGTCGTAATCCAATGCATCCTCGACCTTGCAATGCACCCCTAGATAACGGAAGGGCCATAAACTTGCTTGATAAATCTGTTCCTCAGTGCCAGGGTGAATCGGTACATCATCTTCCACTGATCCAACAGGACTGCTGCTGCCCGTGCTTCTTTCAGTGCCATGAAGTAATAAATCTTCATCTTCATCGTCCATCATTTCATCGTCTTCAGCATCGGCGCCTGTATCCGCAACATTGGGGGTATTCCTTGCCTCCAACTTTCGCTCTTGGGCGCGACTGCAAGGGCCACATGCCCAAGCAAACCCGCGCGATGGTTTCTTCAGCAATGGCGGCCGTACACAATTCATATGGTATGTCTGATGGCAGACTGCACAATCGACGGAATTGTTACTATGCATTATTAGTTATAGCAACCTGGTTTACCGGTCTTTAAAACATACCTTGCACAGAACCCATTACACCTCTTACACGACTTGACCGCACTGGTCAATTCTTTCCCCCTCCCAGATTCTACCAGTATAAACTTCCATCGATCATCAAGAACCGTCTTCACCTTGGCCGGGACATTTACTACCTGTCGTGTAGGTATTACCTCGTAATATCGGTGGATATATCGGTCGAAGAGTTTTTCGTACCAGAAACAATTCTGCGTCCTCCTGTACTCGTCCATATTCTCCACCTCTGTTTTGTGCTTTATTTGGCACAGTCCACGGAGGGCGGTCAGAGGGCTGATATCAGAGTGCATGGACGCGAATACCTGTCGCGTATCATTCACCTTTCGTCCGATATCCTTTGGTCGATAATACCAGTTCATTCTCACGGCATCAACAGGCTTCGTGGAGTCATTACTCATGTGGAGAAACTCCATGATTCGTCCGAGGTAATAGGGCTCTCCAGGAGGCTCGCATACCAGATAAACATGGTCTATTGTGAAATTAGCTACGCACTTAAAAAATGCCTAAGAACTTTGCATGATGAACTGTACAGCTACTTACCATTTATGCCCAACGTTGTGCCATCGTCAGCGATGAGCTTGCCATTTTGGAGGCGCGCCCCGCAATTATCGAAGCTCAGCATAAATGACTCTTTATATGCCTGGGAATTCTGCGGTAAAGTTCCTTTTCCCGTTGCCGTGGCCATGCCCATGTTTCCAGTGGTGTGATTGCCATTCGGAATACTCGATGTCGGGTTTGTAGTAGCTTTGCGCTTTTTGGAAGGTTGCGTCGGATTAGCCCCCGGAATGTTGGCTGAAAAGGTCGAGGTTCCTGGTATATGGTCTTTTGGCACCAGCTGCGCAGCGCTGTTCGGATCCGGCACTGTCCCAGTTGTTTTTCGACCGGTTGCTCCTGAAGCGGCAGATTCCAACACGTTTGGTCGAGCGTCCAAAGAACGAGCAGATTTCCGGGCATCATCTTCCTTTACAGGAGGCTGAATCTCAAACTCCATATCCATCTCTTTATCTTCTGCGTAGTTTGGTCGAGACACGCCCGCCCTGTTTCGGGATCGCGTGCCGTAAGGCGCGGCGGCTGAAGCCGCATCTTTCGGCGGCGGACTTGATGATGAAGCTGGAGGCGCAGTTATCTGCGGCGGAGGTGGATTTGTATGCGCCTTGGCTACTGTGTTAGAGGCGTCGGAGCTATCTAGAGGTATGGCAGCGCTGGACGGCGCACTTTCGATGGGTTCGGTGGATTGTTTTTGTGGTCTCCCAGAGCTATCGCTATCCGCGCCACCGACTGCTGCGGGGGGATGCGAAGGAGTCTCCATTCCGATTTGACTGTCGTCCGGGTTAGACACAGACATAGCTGCGTCCTTGTCGTCGCCGCTTGTCGTTGTGTGCAGTGTGGAGGCCGGTTGCCTCTCCCATCAAGAGTTGCACTTTAATCCCTTTTAGCGTCTCTGTGACTGTATAAAATTCGGCCCATCAGGTTTAAATATCAGTGTTGAGCGCGACTTTGGTGAAAGATGCTCCAAGAAGTGGTTGTGGCGTAGTAATTGAGCAAACTACGTTGTTCCCTTCCTCATCCAACATAAACAGCATAGGATATGGCGGCTGTAGCAATGGGGCCAGATGCAGAATCTATGTATCTTTTGGTGTCTGAATAGCTTCACGTATGAGCACAAATGGGCGAGTGGTGTTAAGATGTGGGCGCGAAGAGATTCGCGACTACAACAAAGGAACGGATGTCCGTGTGGAATGGAGTCAGACAAGGAAGGAGAGTGAAAGACAATGTAGTGAGTGTCTGAGGAACGAGACGAGACGAGACGATGCGGCCGGCGATGCCTCGCTAAACCAGGCTGGCTGGCTAAGATGGCTCCAAACCTTACCATCGGAGTGAGATGGCCTCTCATTGGGTGCAGCTTAGTATTTTTACTCCTGTATCAACATTCGTGTGTACAATAAACGAT
This sequence comes from Pseudogymnoascus verrucosus, assembly GCF_001662655.1. Taxonomy (NCBI): domain Eukaryota; kingdom Fungi; phylum Ascomycota; class Leotiomycetes; order Thelebolales; family Thelebolaceae; genus Pseudogymnoascus; species Pseudogymnoascus verrucosus. The sequence goes on from NW_017263719.1 coordinate 7,828, forward strand.
CGAATGATATAAATATCGGTAGAAATATTCGACAAAGTAAACTACAGACCTAATCTGAGAGGTTGCTGAGGGCACGCATACAATTTGTTATAGTAATAGTAATCTTATGGCCAGCCTTTATTTTTACTCGGGCAGTATGATAAGAGTGAGTGAGTGAGTGAGTTGAGTCTAGTTGTAAAATGTAATTCAACAGAGAATGATCCAAAGCCGGGATCCGAGAAACAAAGCCAGCCTATGCTTACGGGTAATCCATTGGGATCCGTGGCCGTTGTGAGCCAGAATTTCAGTTGTTTCGTCGTCGTCACACTGGGGGCAGGCTAGGCTGTAGTGGAGTTGTTGGTATTGCGGATTTGGCGAGGTATGC
>NW_017263719.1:8350-137350 GCF_001662655.1 Pseudogymnoascus verrucosus
TATTATGAACAGTATTATGAAACAAAGGCCTTCGCAAGGTTGAGGCGTTTTGTGTTCTCTTGGCAACAATTAACCGGTTTTTGCTAGTACAAATAGAGTACTCCATCTCCATACCATCAGTTCTTATTAAAACCCCCAGGCAGGCCCCATTGGGGAATAATCGTCGGATCTGAGGATTACACAGAACGCAGAGCAGAGGCGCGTAACTAGTTGCACGATAGACGGGGACTCGTTCGCAGCTCATGGAGTACAATTGTTCGAGTAGTGCGAGTAGTTGATACAATTGTTCCAGTACAGTATCGCAGAACACGATGAATGACCGGAGAGAGAGAAGCAGTATGGGAAATTCTAGGGACGGATTCCCGTGTCTAAATACAGTCCTGGCGGAGACTGCTCAATCTGCAAGGACAAGGGCCGCACTCGAGTATGCGCGTGCGCGTACTGTACAAATACAATATTGGTAATAGACAGTAATCCGGGGACTGCTTTTACGAAAGCTTCTTTTTATCGCCAGTCATTCGGCCGTAGTCGCGTAGTCGCGTTGTCGCGTTGTCACGTAGTCGCATGGCGACATTTTGATTGTTCATCATACCTTATATATTAGGTATGAACACTTGATGAACAACTAACTAGCTTTGCGAACATTTGAATGATTACGGAAGGATTGATAAAGTTGATAAAGTTGATAAAGACGATTAGAGGAAAGGTACTTGGAGCATGGTTTGCAGTCGTTTTGCAGTCGTTTTGCAGTCGTTTGGCTGTCGTGACTGCAAACTGGCTGCTGAGGCATGCTGAGGCATGCTTTGGCATACACAGTAAAGTACATAAGGCAGAGTAACAAGGCGGGGCAGCTGCTCTGTCATCGATGTCCAAACCTTATGTAAGGCGGGGCACACGCCAGCCAGTTACCCCACTACACCTACTTCAACCACTTCGACTGGGTAGAAAGACAAGAAACGGACAAGAAAAGGACAAGAAAAGGACAACACGGACAACGGGATTATGTACTGTAACACTACTACTCTAGGCGTGTACCTTCCTTGGCTTAGGAACAAAGTCCATGTACGGCCGGCCATATTGTGCTACCCGTATTATACGTATTATACCCCGGTATACCCTACTATAACTAGATAAAATATGTATGATGTGCACAATCTGATTGCATTTCCCATTACATCACACCATCCCTCCCTCCTCTCTCCCTCTCCCCTCACCTCCCACCCACCCACCCACCCACACCCCCTGGAGCCACTGTGTACTGCTGTGCTCTTACCCTCTGCTCTGTATATAACCTTCCCGAATGCCCCTCCTCTAGTCTATCTTTCTTGACAACAACCCACTTCACCCATAACCCAAAACTCAAACCCAACCTACAAACTACAACAGCACTCTTCATCATGGCGCCAAAAGTAGCAATCGTCTTCGTAAGCTCTCTCTTCTCTTCACTTCGAGTTCAATCGTCTTTTGGGCTTCCCCGACTAACCCCGCACCTTTCTAGTATTCCATGTATGGTCACATACACAAGCTGGCCCTTGCCGAGCAGGAGGGTCTGAAGAAGGCTGGCATCAATGCCGACCTCTACCAGTAAGGATAACACCACCACTCTCCTGGTTGAAGCCATCGTTTAACGAGCAATGCACTAACTTACTTACTTCTCCAGAGTCCCCGAGACGCTGCCACAGGAAGTCTTGACGAAGATGTATGCTCCAGCCAAGCCAGACGTGCCCGTAATCACACCCGAGATTCTCGAGACCTATGATGCATTCCTCCTTGGTATCCCCACTCGTTACGGAAACTTCCCAGCACAGTGGAAGGCCTTCTGGGATGCCACCGGAAAGCTTTGGGCAACTGGCGGACTTTGGGGTAAGTATGCGGGTGTATTCGTTTCCACCGCAGGACCTGGTGGCGGACAGGAGACCACGGCCATCTCCTCCCTGTCCACACTTACGCACCACGGAATTATCTACGTTCCTCTCGGATACAAGCCGGCGTTTGCACAGATTTCGAACTTGGAGGAGGTCCATGGAGGCTCCCCATGGGGTGCTGGAACCTATGCGGTAAGAAAGGATTCCTATGATATGTTTGTTTGAAGTTGGAAGCTGACAGACGAACCAGGCATCCGATGGATCCAGGCAGCCAACAGCGCTGGAGCTGGAGCTTGCAACCATCCAAGGCGAGAGCTTTGGAGCTACGCTCAACAAGATCAACTTCTAATTACGAAGTGTCTCTTCTAAAATAACAGTCAGACAGGGTAAGATCTACCATCGACCTGTCAAGACAGTGGAACGAAAGTGGATTGGGTTTACAGCCCATCATATCTGGCTGGAAGAACAATGGAAGTTGCTCCTGTGTTTCGCAGATTACATGTTCTAGTCTCTCAAGAAACAGTTTGCCGGGATTCACTTGAGTATCTGTATTTCTTCGCTGTGAATGTATGTTTTTATTGATGTAGTGATATTTAAGTTGTGCTGACTGCAGAGAGCGGCGACCTTGGTAGGTAACAAACGCGATGGCAACAACCCCACCATGCCCGAAATAGACTAGTGTAATCGATGTGAAGGCAGCATTTTCAACCCCTTATTCAGTCATCCTGGAAACCCTAAAAAGGGATACAACTATGAGTGCAGGCGAAGGTCGATAAATCAAACACTCGCTCATGTGGAGACCCAGGCACAGCACTTGCGACAAGGCCATTCGGGGTCAAGCTCCTCTATTTGTCTATTCCCGCCTGTGTAGTAGAACGAAGGTTTACAGTCGCGATGATGTTACACACGTGACACAGATATCCCAGTACTCATCACAAACCAAAATTCCCAAAGTTCCTAAAGTCCCCAAAAGGAAACCGCCAACCAGCACTTCTTTAAATCTTAAAGATCTACCACAGGGGCTACTTCCTTGCGCGCCTGTCAGTGTACCAAGCCAAGATGAAGCGCCGACGTATCCAACCGTGGTACTCCAGGCCCAGACCAATATGAGAAAGTTTGAAAATTGTGTTCTTCTTACACGCGTTGGTGGATTTTATGAACTCTACTTTGAGCATGCGGAAGAATTTGGCCCTCTCCTTAATCTCAAGGTAGCCCAGAAAAAGACAAATGCTGGTCCCGTGTCTATGGTATGTTAGCCCTTCAGGTAGCCTGCCCCCTCTAACTTCCACAGGCAGGTTTCCCATTCTTTCAGCTAGACAGGTTCTTGAAGGTACTAGTTCAAGACTTGAATCGTTATGTTGCAATTGCCGAGGAGTTTGCCAACGATACATCAACCAAAGTCAAATCAGGAGGGCTGCTTCATGACCGGAAGGTCGCGCGCATTGTCACCCCAGGAACTCTGATTGATGAAAACTTCATTGACCCTTTATCAAATAACTATGTCCTCGCAATCCAGCGCGGCCGCAGTGTTTCCCAGACAGAGCGGAAGGACGTAGACGAGCTAGTTGGCCTGGCATGGTTGGATCTTTCAACCGGCAACTTCTACACACAGTCGACAACGTTGGCATTGTTGTCAAGTGCCATCTCGCGAATCGGGCCACGGGAAATCGTACTTGAGAAGGATCAGGAAAACTCGGCAACTGATGGTTTACTGGCAGTGCTTAGTGACGATCGCCACGTGATTACATACTGCTCAGTGGAAGAAAGGAAGCCAATGGCTTCGTGGGGACTGATGTTGGAGAGCAAGATGCCTGCTGATATAGTGGCCAGTTTTGCATCAGAAGAAGTTGATGCTGGAAGTCTGCTGTTGGAGTATGTTGGCACTCGCCTACAGGGCTTGAGTCTGAAGCTTCAGCCTCCCATTCAATACCGTTCACAGGAGATCATGGCCATAGACAGAAACAGTCTACGGGGCCTTGAGATAATGGAGAACTATAGGGATGGCAACTATGTTGGGAGCCTGCTTCATGCACTGCGAAAAACAGTCACAAAGAGCGGCTCTCGACTACTGAAAGAGTGGCTTGGTATGTTCGCAACCAGTTAAGAGAAGAGCTTTTCTAATATATACTAGGTGCTCCCTCGACATCACTTCAGGTGATAAACGACCGGTTAGATCTTGTAGCCCACATACTTGGAGATACAGCCCTCCGAGAGCGACTGATGACCCTGCTTCGACGTTGTCATGACTCTCAACGCCTAGTCCAGAAGTTCGCTCTAGGAAGAGGAAATGCAGATGACCTTTTAGCTTTGTCAACTACTATATCGGCAACGCAAGAACTGGCGTCAACGATACGAGCGACGCTACAGGAAGGGCCAGGCTTCCCGGAATCATCCCCACCAGAGTCCTTATCACGGCTTCTTTCACGCATTGAGCTCGATGGCCCGCTTGCTCTAGCAAGCAAAATCAGAAATGCGATCGATGAAGAAGGCGTTGTGCAGCAACATAGAATAGAGGATGAAGAAGCAGGAACGATTATGGAAATGGCGGAACAGATTGCGACATCCGAAGGCTCTACGGACGATATTGCAGCAATAAAGCGAGGCCGGGGCAAGAAAACGACAAAAAGCATACGCGAGCACTATAGTGAGGACACTCAAGTGTGGATTATGAAACCTCTGGCAAGTGCATCGTTGAAGAGGTTGCATGCAGACCTGCTGAGCCTTGACGAGGACAAGGCAAAGTTGCATGACAATCTTCAGCGAGAACTTGACGCAACAACCCTCGCGCTTCGTTGGACACCTGGCTTGGGCCATATATGTCATGTGAAGGGAAAAGATGCCAAACGTATGGCAGAAATGAGAAGTGTCAGCTCTAGCAAAAGCACCAAGTCATTCCACCACCCAGAGTGGACAGATTTGGGCCGAAGAATAGACCAAGTCCGACTTCAGATACGCGCCGAGGAACAGAGGGTTTTCCAAAAGCTTCGTGAAGAGGTCATCAAGATTTTGGTCAAGCTGCGCCGCAACGCCACTGTCCTGGACGAGCTAGATGTCGCCTGCTCGTTTGCGACGCATGCAAATGATCAAGGCCTCGTCCGCCCTGTTTTGAATAACACTACCGCCCACAAAGTTATGGGGGGCCGCCACCCCACGGTCCAGGTTGGTCTACAGCAGCAAGGGCGAAGCTTCGTCACAAATGACTGCCTTGTTGGCGACGAAGACCGCGTCTGGATCATAACAGGACCAAACATGGGTGGGAAGAGCACATTTCTTCGTCAGAATGCATTGATCACAATAATGGCTCAGGTTGGCTCCTTCGTACCAGCCGAATACGCAGAAATCGGTATTGTAGACCAAATTTTCAGCCGCGTTGGTTCTGCCGATGATTTGTACCGCAACCAGTCGACATTTATGGTGGAGATGATGGAGACGGCCACAATATTGAAGCACGCCACAGAGCGTAGCTTCGTTATAATGGATGAAATTGGACGCGGAACCACACCAGAAGACGGCATTGCCGTGGCATTTGCATGCCTCCATCATTTATACCACGTTAACAAATGTCGTACATTGTTTGCGACACATTTCCATGCAGTAGGGGATATGTCACGTCATATGGAGAACGTAGGCTACTGGTGCACAGATGTTGCTGAGGATCAAAACGGGGGGTTCAGTTACATGCATAAGTTGAAGAGAGGGGTCAATAGGAAGAGTCATTCTTTGAAGGTAGCTAGGTTGGCAGGTTTACCGGAGGCTGCAATTGACATCGCACAAAAGGTGTTGGATGGGGAACCTAGAAAGTAGTTAGCAAATGCCAAGTAACTTATAATAGTTTTAACAATGGTTGGATGTGTTCACATCATAAATAAGTTGTTGTATGGGTTTTGTCTTCATTGAGATCAGGGTTAAAAAGCAATTTTGATAATCATGTGAGAGTTGCAACAGAAGTAAAAGTTTAACTGACCTTTAGTAACGAATATTTCGACCACTGGATGCTACTTTGCCGGCTGTTTTGGATGTCACATCAATGAACTGAAATGCGGGACGTGGACTGGTATTCAAGGCAGTATCAGGCTCGATTCGTATATCTGAGTAATTCAAACTACGAAAGGCAGAATCTGGCTTAATCGAAGAGACCACCGAAGCCCTCATCACCAGACTCCTCAGCCTCGGACTCCTCCTTCTTCTCCTCGGCGGCAGCGGCCTTGGGGGCATCAGAGGTAGTGGCGACAGTGGCAGAGGCGAACTTCTCTGGGTTGGCGATGCGCTCCTTGAGCTCCTCAATCTCGGTCCAGCTATACTCGGTGGAGACGGCAACAGCAAGAACGTTCTTGTAGCTGTTGACAACAGAGTGCATAACGGAAGGAAGGGTTGGGAAGTTGACGGCGAGCGAAACGCAAGCGATGGTGGTGATGGCGCTGGAGAAAGCCTTGAGGAGCTGCTCCTCGCTGATGTCGAGGACATGGGGCGGGAAGGTGTTGCCGTTGTCGTAAACCTGAGCAATGCCCATTCCGTAGGTGAACGGAGAGATGTTGAGCATGTTCAGGAGGGTAGCCTCGGAGGCTCCGACCTTGGTACCGGCCTCAACGAGCTTGAGATCAGCGGTAATTTCGATCGTACCACGGGCAATCTTGGTTGGGACACCAAGAGCCTGGAAGAAAGAGGTCTTTCCGGGCTCCATGCCGGTGTTACCAGCTGGGACGAAGACCTGGCAGGAGGTTAGTAGGTATACTTTGGCAAACAAGAAGTCGATTTAACATACATCATCCGGTGCAACAGCTCCAGCTCTGGCTGGGGCGGCAACCTTGTTGGAAAGGATCTTGTCACGAATATCCTTCAAGTCGGCGTTGGTGAAGACGAATCCAATGTTGCCCTTGACGAATGGAAGAAGGCGCTCCCACTCTGGGGAGTCACCGACGAACCCCTTGATGGCACGGCGGACCATGGTGTTCTTTCCCATGAGGACAACACCCTCTCCGCGGAGAGACTGTCTGATCTCGTGCATCTGCTGGGAGCTGACATTGTCGACGGAGACAATGAAGATGCTGCGATACTCCTCGAGAAGGCCCTTCAGCTTATCGAAATAGCCGGCCTTGTTTGCGGTCTTGCCCCCCATATCTTCTTAGTGTGAAGGTAGGATGTTTAAGGGTCAAGATATAATTGAATTGAAATAATGCGCCCGGAGATTGGACTGCTTGTATGTTGATGATATCGCAAAAGAAGTCCTCGGCAAATATTTTTGGGTTTGTGGTTCTCTAGGGTTTCCTTTCGGTTAGCACACAAGAATTAATCGATGCCTAATTACCCAGGCCTCATAGCTAGGTTGGTCTTCTAGAGCTCTTTTTTTCGAAATTCCTTATCTTATCTTAGTTTGGAGGGGAAAAAGGCATCTCCGCGCCAATATTAAGTGACTAACTAGCTTTGTAACAGAACCGAGGCAGCCGGGGCGTCATTGGGATCTTTTCGTAGACGGTTTGTGAGGGGCAAAATACTCCACACATCGCGCCTCATACAGATTGATTTCCACTACCAAAACTTATCTTACCACACGTCAAGATGTCACACAACTTCGAACCCATCCAAAATGACCTTATTTTACGGGCCGCCAGGGGTATATATATACTTCCCCATATGATGCGAGCCATAGACTGACCTATCCAAGGAGAAGAAGTGGAACGAGCACCTGCGTGGGTGATGCGTCAAGGTAAATATATGGCGCCCCAAACCAAAATATACAACCCGGCAAGCTTACACTTCAATAGCTGGGAGATATTTGCCGGAATACCATGAAGCCAAAGCTGGGAACGACTTCTTTGAGTGCTGTCGGTCACCAGATATCGCTTCGACTCTTACCTTGCAACCGATTGAGCGCTTTGCGGGCCTCATTGACGCCGCCATAATATTTTCTGACATTCTTGTCATTCCACAGGCTATGGGCATGACTGTTGAAATGATTGACAAGAAAGGACCTCATTTCCCTGAGCCGCTCACGTCACCAACCGACGGCCAGTACGAAAGAGTCATGAAAAAGGAAGTGGACGTTGCCAAGGAGCTGGGATACGTCTACGAGGCCATAACCATGACCAGACACAAGCTGAAAGGCCGCGTTCCGCTAATTGGCTTTTGCGGGGCGCCATGGACTCTTCTCTGCTACATGGTAGAGGGTGGCGGCAGCAAGCTCTTCATTGAAACAAAGACTTGGGTATTTAGACATTCGCAAGCAAGCAAGGACCTTCTCCAAAAGATTGCCGAGGTTTGCGTTGAACATCTTGCTCTTCAAGTCAAAGCAGGCGCACAGGTACTATCCTCGATATTTCTTCCGTGGCAATGATAATAACTGACGCTGCATTAGATGGTCCAAGTTTTTGATTCTTGGGCAGCCGAGCTTTCTCCAGCTTCGTTCAAACAATTTTCTCAGCCATATTTGGCTTATATCTCAGCAAATTTACCTAAAAGACTTGCAGAGATGCAGCTCGAACCTGTTCCGATGATAGTCTTTGCCAAAGGCGCTTGGCATGCTCTTGACGCTCTTTGTGACCTGGGCTACGACGTTGTTGGACTCGACTGGCTGCAAGATCCGGCCGCGGCCGTCAAAATTAGAGGTGATAGGTCTGTTGTCTTCCAAGGCAATGCTGACCCAGGGATTCTTTACGGCACGAAGGATGCGATTACGGGTGCAGTTACGGAAATGGTTGATGGATTTTATGGTGGTGGGAAAAAGGGATGGATCGCTAATTTGGGCCATGGTAAGCCGCCGTTATATATTCCATACTTTGTAGCACTAACAAATGTGTAGGAATCACACCAAAGGTGAATCCAGACGACCTCAAGTTCTATTTTGAGGAAATCCGTCGATTGACGGCCAGCTAGGAAGTAGAACATAAATAATTCGTGTCAATATAGATGGCATATCTACCAATTTGGGTGTGATCCCTAAAACTACTATGAATACATCTATGGGTCCTATATCTTTACACAATCTTCTCGAGCTCTTCGCTCCCTTTCTCGGTGTAGTGCGTCAACGACGACTGCTTCTATTCTTTCCGCAACCACTTTACCCTCCGTTCGCTCAATAATGCCCAGGACCCATTGTAACCTGCCGCGACTAATCGACCCCTTCTCTATGATATTCCCCTCGATGCCAATATCAGTTAAGACACGAATAATGAGACTGGATATGGGAACTTTGTGGTGATTTAGGTACCGAATGCACCATGCGATACTCCTGAGTGCAACTCTGTTCGAGATGAAGTCGACCTGCGAAAATTCAAAAGCCATCTTCTCCACTAAGCGTATTCTCGCCCAGCTTGTGTGTGTTTCTTTCCAGACCCGAAATCCCCCAAGTAGGTCAAATATATCCCTTGGATTGCACGACGGATCATGAATCATCGCAATTGCAAGACCCGGAAATTTTTCGAGAGGAATTTCGTATGTTCTTGGGCGATCTCTTGAATAGAGCCGCTGCAATTTCGCCGCGTGACGCAAATTCTTGGTATGTAGTGCCGCCATTTCATTCATGATAGTCGGTGCATTGAGGTAGATTTTGGCCTGCTCGAGGCGTTTCAAACAGTAGTACACACTGTCACTTTCACCGCGGATGCGGCGTAACATTCGCAAATAACAGGCAACTTTCTCGTCCCAACATATTGCCTGTTGTTTTAAAGCCGTGCATAAATGAATAATAGAACGGTGAGGCTTATGTGGACATAGAAACGAAGCCTTAAACGCAGCATGGGCTTTCACTATTGACGTATTAGGCGTCGTCCCAGCCCAATATTCAAACATTATATCGCATAGGACATGTTGACGCAACCGCGGAAGGGTTATTGTTGTTCTGTCATCGCGATATTCAGCCCGTATTATCATGCACGCCTGTACCAGCAAAGCTTCGGAGGCGAAAGGTCCACGCGCTATGAGCTTGAGCAATGTCGTCCGCAGATCCTCCCCTTCTCGTACTAAAACTTCTGTGGACCTCCCACTTCCAGAGAAGATGACCCTGCTTGCGTAAGCCGTGGATAGTTGAACCAGATGGCATATTTCCTCCCTTGCTTGCTTTTCAGGCGCATACAACCCAAAGGTTTCCATCAGGGCCCCAACTATGTCTTTCAAGACATATATGTTCAAGAACATCTTTCTAGGCGGCGAGTATTTTGCTTTGGCGGTTTCTGTAGATTGGGATATTTCTTCGGGGTGCGAGGCGCTTGTATCAGGCGAGAAAAGTGAGGCCCCAATTGCATAAATCTCTTTTTTAAGCTCGTGCTTTTGTTTATCGGTGATGGACCGAAGAATGTCTGAAATGAGAGCGGCGGACATATGTACCGGGAGGCGAGGCAGATTCGTGAGCAATAATCGTAAGACCTCTGGCTCAATTTCAGCTGGTCGAAGTACCTTGCATGCCATGATGCCTCTCCATGTCGCCTGGTAAAATGAGATACAGAGAGCATGTTCTATGTCCTTGCTAGCGGTATTGTCTCGAATGAGGCGCGGCACTTCACGTATACTTCCGGCTAGAACAGCTGCAGAGACTTGCCCCAAGGACAAACTCTGCTTGAACGTTTGGCAAAATGTCCCACAGATATCTGAGAAATCAATGGGTGTCGTTTTGGCGCGGATGCGGTCACGAAACCACTCCAAGTCGTCCGTAGCATTTGATTGTAAGACGGGGACGAGGCCATCGTTGCTTTCCAGATGATTCTGGTTTGGATTATTGGCCCTCGACTGATCCAGATCCATCAGCCAAGATGGCAGTTGATCCGTAGCAGCTCGTTCTGGCGGTTTATGCGGCGCCTCCCATTGCCAAATGTTGTTCTCTTTGGCGCCCCTGAATCCCCACAAAGCCGCGAAATCATGGGCGGGTGGTCGAACTGCCTCTGAAAAGTGAGCCATACGGCGTTTGCCTAAACGCCGCCTGCACTCCATGGGGCCGGGTACCGACGTCCCATGGCGTCTCGAGGGCCTCGAAAGAAGGCATAAGCGCTGAAATGCCCACGCCAGGGTTTTGTCGGTGATCCATATCTCTTCCGATGGGACTCGTAGCTTTCGCTTCACTGCTGTGCAGCAGGGTGTCCGCCCTAGCAACATATAGTTGATCCAGATCTTACAAGATCATTGGATAGGATCCAATTGGCGCGAAATCTGTGCTGTTTCGAGAGAGCAGATTGGAATGTTCAATTCGAGCCACAAAGCCACAGCCAGCGTAATGGTATAGTAGGAAGTGGCATTCGATGCAGCAAGTCGAGGTTCAGCTCGTCGCTTTTAATTGACAATAGATACTGCGTTGCTGTCGTCGTGGGGTGGCTCTCGGGAGGAGGGATGTTGTCGGTGGTCAAAGACGAAGAAGTAACGATGACCGATCTCAGCCAATCATAGTGTGGCTGGCGCCAAATCGCGTGGACTTGCCCAAACCACGATTTTACTTATCGCCAAAAAATAAATGTAGATAGATGGTGCTCACAACGAGTAATTATACCTCCAGCTTTACGTCAAGTTTTGAAAATTCACAACCCTCGTTAAATTCGAAATATGTACGCTGCATACCAGTGTGTCGAAGTTATTGGAGAGTTTGTTATTGCTGCAAGTGCTCACACATTGCAGACATTCAATCTCTTCGATGGGTCTCAGATCTCATCATGGGCTTGCCCGGACCAACTGAATAAAACTGCTCTAGCCACTCAATCCGAACCTCCAAACGATGAAGATGGGTTACAGGGCTCCGGTGCCCTTTCAATAGAAGCCACAGGATCAGATTCCAACCAGCCAGCCAAAAGGAGAAAACTGTCGGATCCGAGCAACGAGGAATCCTCTTCCGTTGGCAGGGCGCCAAAAGGCGAAAATCCAAGAGCATGCTCACAGAGAACAACTACAAAGACCTCAATATATCCTAATATTGTTGCATTGACGTCATCGAATGATGGAAAATATGTAATAATAGTAACGGGAGAGGATAAGACAATTCGAGTCCTTCGGCACGACGGCGGCCATCTGCAACAAATATCTGAGAGGTAAGCTCTCTAGCTCGTTGAAATTAAGGCTCGGAGCTTAATCATTTTCAGGTCCATGCCAAAAAGGCCTTGCGCTGTTACACTGTCGCCATCGGGCTCTGCGATCATCTGTGCTGACAAATTTGGAGATGTCTATTCACTTCCCTTGCTTATGGATTTACCGGAAGGACAGGACGCCACGACAGCACCCTTAGTTGAGGATGAGAATTTATCCGAAAAACCCAAGCAATTTGTGTCCTCCGCGAATGATCTTACAGTTCACTCTGCACGGAATCGCAGAGCACTCCAGAACCAGCTGAAGCAGAATCTAGCCAAGGCAGACAAAGTCGAAGCCAATGTGGGACAACAGTTATTACTTGGACATGTTTCAATGTTGACAGATATTGCACTGGTCGAGGAATGTGGGCGCAATTATATTATCACTGCTGATAGGGATGAACATATACGTGTGTCTCGAGGAATTCCGCAATCGCATATAATTGAAGCCTATTGTCTGGGGCACAGCGAGTTTGTGAGCAGGCTATGCCTTCCAAAATCCGCTAATCGCCTCCTGATCTCCGGTGGAGGCGACGATGATTTATTTGTTTGGGATTGGCTTTCAGGGGATCTGCTCCAAAAGGTAAATATATCATCCCATGTGGAGCTTGTTCTACGCGGATCCTCTGGCGAAGGGCTTGGCGTTGGTATTGGGGCCAATGATGACTCTCACTCGCCGAAGGTCATAGTCTCGGGCATAAAGCATCTGCAGCAAGAGCCAAACAGCAATTCTGGCAGTGTTGTTGTTACATGTGAGGGGTAAGTGTTGATTGCGTGTAGCTGACTTGGATGCCTTGTGTCTAATTGGTTACAGTGTCCCAGCATTGTTCTTCTTCGAATTATCCCCGGCTGGCAACCTTTCGCATTATCAAACTTTACCTCTCAACGGAAATCCTTTAGCCATGGCTACAATCGTACAAAACAATACCTTGATCGTTTCGGTTGACCTGTGGCATTGTCCCGGTTCGGTAGTTCAACTCAGAGACGTGGAAACGATTGGGGCGGAAGTTCCCTTGAAGGTCATCAAATCCGATGGCAAGGATTGGAATACGGTGGCTTCCCACTTTGGAAAGGTTGATATTACTGGTGTTGATCACCAAACAATGCCAGCGGCAAATGTTGACTGGTGGAATGTTCTCTACAATCTGGGAAACTTGCGGAAGCGTGCAGGATGGGAATAAGCAAACACGCACAATTTCAATTCGTAGACTTATGGACCAAGGTGCAATACCAAAGCTAATTGTTAACTGGTTCATGCCTACTAGTCTTCATGATTTGTCTATATCTCTAAACGCCTATTACAATGAAACGCAGAATCAACGCTGGGGAGCGAGAGGAATAACTCGCTATCCAGCTAAACCCGCTGAGTTAAATGAGGAACCGTATCCACGCTTAGAAGCGATCAGCGATTGCCCGAATGCAATGTTCAGAGCTAATCACAATGTGCCCATAAAGTAAGGTGTAGAACCTACGGAGAAGCGTCATTGCTGTGATTCCCTATCCGCCGGTTCTCCAAGTGGTCTAGTTGTCAATTACTGAGATGCACATTGGACTCTTTCAGCACCAGCAGGGTGTCCGTCCTCATCCTCATCATCCATCATGCCATGGCCAGCAGCTCGTGCTTGCTGGCTTGCATCTACGTCCTCCAAATCAACCGCCTCTGTCATCGTCTCTGCAGGTGGCAGGATCGGCTGGACTGTCGGCGGCAGAATAGACTTGAGGGCATCGAATTCAGCGGGGTTGGCTGTCCAATTCTTCTCGGGGAATTTGACGTCGAACTGGATGTAAAGATTGCCGAAGTCGTGGTGACGATGTGAAGGCATGCCCTGGCCGCGTACCATTTTAACGGAGCCTGCGCAGTTAGTAAGATCCAACTACTCTTGACGTGGGAATCCGCTGTAAGCTTACCTGGGTTTATAACTTCTCCGGGCAGAATATCAACACTGAGCCATCTCTCGTCCAGATGCTCGACGAAGATGTTTCCGCCGGCTAGGGCTGTGACGAGATCGATTTCTGCGGAGTAAAATATGTCGTCGCCCTTGCGTTGAAATCTTGCATGCGGCTTCTGTTCGATTTCAAACACAACATCTCCTGGTTGAACGCCTGGTGTTTGGTCACCTTCGCCGCGGAACTCGATCTTGTGGCCGCTCTGAACACCTCTGTCAACGTGAACGTGAAGAACCTTCCTTTCTACAACGGTCTTCTTGCCATTGCATTGCTTGCACTTGTCCTTCTCGCGAATGATTTCTCCCTCTCCGTTACAATCCGGGCAGACAGTTTGGAATCGCTGAATCATGGGACCCATTTGGCGCATCATAGTCTTCATGCCGTGTCCGTCACAACCAGTACACTTCTTGACAGCACCCTCTTTGCCGCCTCTGCCATCGCACTTGGAGCAAATCACGGATTTCTGTAGTGCCAACTTCGAAACTTTGCCCCGGTAAATATCCTCTAGAGATACTTTGTGAACGTGGTGGATGGTGCGGGCTTTCGGTGGCCCACGCTGGCCCATTCCACCGCCGAACATACCACCACCACCGCCGAAGACACCTCCGCCGCCGCCGAAGAATTGAGAGAAGAGATCCTCAGCGTTCATGCCGCCTCCTCCGCCACCTCCCTCGAGACCCTCCTCTCCATATTGGTCATAGATTTGTCTCTTCTGGGGGTCAGAAAGTATCTCGTAGGCGTGAGAGAGATCCTTGAATTTGTCGGCTGCATCTGGGTTGTGTGCATTCTTATCTGTACGGTAACGTTAGCTGGTGGATGCTATTGAGTGGTGAATTTCGCCTTTACCTGGATGGTGTTTTAAGGCTCCAACCTTATATGCCTTCTTCAGCTCCGCCTCAGTGCATGTTGGAGAGACCTAAAGCACAGTTAGTAGTGGCTCCAGAGTCCGATGCGGAAGACTTGCATTAAGTAGATCGTAGAATTTGGTATCTTTCGCCATGTTGGATCGGTGAGACCGTAGTCACAGTAAGATCGGATATATCGGGTGAAGGCGAGGTATTGAAACGCAAACAGCGATGGCGGTACAGTCGATTGGCACGAGCGGTCCAGGTGTGGTGTCCGGCACGCAAGGCTATCGCTATGATGGTTGAACGAGCTGTTGTTTAATGTGCTTGATGCACAGCTTATCTTATTATGATGGGCCGATAAACTTTTTATGGCGCCCGGGGGGTTTGAATATGGGTAGAAGGGCTTATTGAGCGGTCGAAGATTTGGGGATGTTTTTTTTTGAAGAGGGGGCGTTTGATGGTGGGGGGAGGGGAGAGGATGAAGGTGGAATAAAATGAATGTCGAGGCTGAAAAAGGCTCCGAGTGAAAAGGTGGAGGCTAAGCGCAACTTGAGTTGGATTTCTTACTCAAAGGGCCCTTTCCATGGTCGAAGCTAAGCCTAATGGAAATCCAGAGAATCGGATAGACTGTGTGGCGGTGCCGCGCGGGTGGCGGGGCGGAAAAACTAGGCAAGGGGCGGAACAAATCGGACCGACGCAGGCGCAGACGCAGACGCAAAGGAGGAAAGGAGAGCAACAACGATGAGAATGAGAATGAGAATGAGGATATGAAGAGCAATCAAATACTATATTAGCTATAATCTCTATCTATATCCGAATCCTGCAGGTAGAGTAATCCAAATTTCCAGTAAATTCTATACTATCTGTGACCTTTGCTATCGTCACTACCTATCCTATAAACTCCCATCATACCATATGGCCTGCGCTATTCACACAGGCACCTTGTCAACATTATCATACGCCTGTTGCATCATTTCACCCGATTCATTCGGTGGAAACAAGATATCAAACGCATCCTGGGTAACACAGAGTCAGCAAAATTGAGTGAGCATGTTAACTGCCCTCAGACGCTTACCCAGTCAATTTCGGGCATTGAATATTCCATCTTTGTATTCTCCATTTGAACAGGGTTGGTTTGGCCTGGAACACCCCCCGAGTCACTACTTCCCGCAGGACTCCCATAATTAGGAAGTGCCCAAAGAGCCTCGCCATTGGAAACCCCGGCAAAAACGACATCAGGCACAGGCACTTTGCCGATTAAAGAGGGTTTTGTGCCCCCTGCATCCCCATGCTGTGCACTGACCGACGATGCGCCTGAATTTATATTCCTATCAACTCTTCGTGGGGGCCGTTGTCCAACGTGCTTGAGCATTGACGGTGATGCACGCATCTTGCGGAACTGTTGATACACCGTAGTCTTCTCTTGTAGTTCGCAGAGAACCTTGCGAGCTTTCACCTCCCGCGGCTCAGAGGGGTCGGTTTCAAAAACGTAGTCCAGGCAATGCCAAATGCGGTCCAGGTTCTCGCCATGGGAGAAGAAGTGGCTATCCAAAAGTAACAAAAATGCTGAATGGTACTGGTTAAATGCTCCTCCATACCAAGCCCAAGGATGCACGTCAGGCACACTGTCGATCCACATGGCATTCTCGACGGTATTTGTTGCCGCAGCTATCAGCATTTTGTGTAGCCGTGGAGGCATCATGTTCTGGACAGAGTTGTGATAAGGGTGTAGTACCATGACAGTTAGGCGCCCCAATAGAAGGTTTTTAACCATTTTTGCAAACCTTTGAAAGGGTACGCGCTCGTCAATAAGATGGTCGTATTTCTCAGCTAAGTGCTGTCGGAAAGCTTCGATTTTGCCAAGAAGATTCGTTAATGTTGACTTGCGAGACTCGATGCGAGGCCTTTCACTCCAGATAAGTCTCATCATCTCATTGACCTCGAACCTCATCGTCGTAAATGTTGCATCCACCCAGCGGTCTACACCAGTCACAGGCTTACCGTTGGCGTGTAAATCTACATCATTAACATTAATCGGCAACCTAGTGTCGAAGTCGCCTCTACGTATCGATGGCCTTGGTCCTTGAGCCTCGCACGTTCTGATATCTAAGAAGCACAACTGATACCAGATCAGTCGTCGAACTTGGGTCTCGATGGGGTTCAACCCATATGTCTCGCCATCTCGGTGGAGGCCCATGCATTCAGCCATGCGGATTGCTGCTCCGACTAAAACCGAGTGCGCTCGTGATGTTTCTGCACGGCATAGTGGGGTCTGATGCTGTTAGGAAGAAATTAGGAACTGAGGCATCCATTTACTCACAAGATACATAACAAATGCCTGCAAGGTTTCAACCTTCGTAGTGCGTAGAAAGTGAGACTTGCTAAGCGCTGTCTCTGTGCCCGACTTGAAGTTATCGATTAACCGGTCCTTAGGCACACCGAAATCTCTCAAAATAACCATCTCGCTCATACTGACCGCCCCAGAGAACATTGCAGCAAACACGATTGCCTGCAACGAAGTAGGAGGTTCAATTCCAAGCGAAATATCATCCCAAAAGTTCTCATATTCCTTCTCAAAGCTGGGATAGTGAAGCAATTGCGCGACAGGGTGAACAACTGTAAAATACTGTTTAACCAAGCGATCCGCTGCTAACCGCGTAGGCAGATAGTCAATGAGAGAAGAGCCACTATCAGCATGGCCAAAAACAAACCCCGAAGCCGGCGCAATGTATGCTGGACTAGGCATCAGATATTGGTAGGTTTGGACGCCCGATCGGGTAGTATTGCTATTGTCTGGCGAGAGGGGCGGCTTCGACGTGTCATATAGGGAATACGCCAGTTCCTGAGCGAGGCGCGGTCGAAAGAAGCCTCCAATTCTCTCTGTAATTCTCATCCTGCCTATTTGAATACCAAGATCGAGGAGATCATCGTCGGCATCATCCTCGTATACGGCGTCCACAACGGCGAGCGGAGTTGGTTCCAGGTCTTTCTCATCTTCTGCTTGTGGCAAGTCTTCGTCCTTAATATCGGCTGGATTGCCTTTAATATGTGGCAAGGTAGCAGCTGAAGGCGGTTGCTGAGGCCCCTTCCCAAGCAAACTCTCCAAGGATCCGACTTGGTCCTTTATCTCCGTTAATTTTAGCCGGCTAGCTTGGTCGAGTGCCGGGGCCAGAAATATGCAGTCTCGGTGGCCTTTGGTACAGTTCACGCACGGATGAGATTTATCACATTTGAGCTTCCTTCGGCGGCATTCCAAACAAGATGTAATCATGCGGTTCCGCCGCCTAACACGAGTTTCCGGGAGAGCAGCAGCTACAGGGCTAGGACTAGGGCCACTTGTAGAATTAGAGTTAGAACTAAGCGCCTGGAGCCTTGCTGTTCCGTCCGCAGAAGGGGGGTGGCCCGTTAGTTGATTATCGGGTGGGCCATTTTGCCACGGAGGATATGGATCCATATCCAGAATGAGATTGTGAATGGTTTAATCGTCGGGGTAAATAAAACGAGATGGGCGCATTGAAGGGGACCAAAGAGGTATGGTGCATGAACGCGCTAACAAGTTTGAGCTAGAATTTGCTTGGTTGGATTGAAATAGAGTTGGTTTCGTATCAAAGCCCCGAAATAAGGCTGCGTGCGAAAATAGACTTTGGTTCCTTGATGTTGGATTAGGATCATATAGCAGGCACAAGAGGCGTTGTTACGCCCGTAAGCATCACGGAAACGAGGTGTTGCAATTCACGAACATTAGTCAGCAGCCAATAAGAACCGCCAAAAGTTAACTTGGAAATGTTTATACAGTATTTATGACATTCGATATTCCTCGATAAACATTATTCGTATGTGTCTGGTCCCAAATCATTACAGCCTGAAGCTACATTTAGGAAGAACCCCAAAGTCTAGAGAAAGAGAGCGCCTCTTAAAGGGTAATTTGCATTCTGTCCGTAATGGCAAGACATCATTCATCTTCCATCGGACGGACTTTGGTTTTGGACCTTTCCAACGCCAACTTCAACTTATCGGTAACCTCTCTTTTTCTTGAGAAGGAGCATTTGATAGTTGATTTATCTTCTTCTGTGAACCCTTCAAGTTTCTTTCGTGGCGGCGTCGACTGATTTTGCGACCGTGTAGACGATGATAATGACATATGTAGGGCGCGGGACCCCTTTTGAGTCCCGTCTGGCGTATATGGACGTCCAGATTTGGCGAAAGTCGTATTATGGCGCATAGCGGACTTTGTTGGGCTCGCGAATGGAGAGCCTTCGGGGCTGTTACGGTCATTGCTGGTAACCGAGCTGAACCGCAGCCTGCGCATTTGGTTTTCTATGACATCCACATCACCACTGCGTTTCTCAGCCATCGCTGTCATCTTCACAATCGTCCTCATAACGGCCTCGGTAGTTGGACCTGGGCCCGATTTCCCACCAGAGCCGGTAAAGGATGATATATTAGCTCTAAGCATGATAAGTTGCTCCTCGGCGTCACCAAGGAGCTTCTGAAAATGTGCCAGATCTTTTCGAAGGTCGTGTTGTTGTGCGATTTGCTCAGCTGTTAATGGCTGAGACCTGTTGATGTTTATGTGATCTTGATCGCGACTGGAAGTGATAACTATCAGGGCGTCCTCGGTGCGAGTTCGTAGCTTAACTAATTCCTTGACGAAATTGGAACAAAGTTGAAGCTTGCTGTCAACATCCTTAATACAGCCTTGTTGAAGCTCCCTCAACAAGTCTTTCTCGATGATGCTAGATAGATTTTCGATTTCTCCGAGGCACCATGTTTCATCTCCTTCCAAGTCGGCTCTTTCTCGACCGGCATCTTTGTAGTGCTCAGTATGGCCCTTAGTGAAGCTTCTCACTGTGTGTGAGTTTACACCCAGTGTGTCTATCATGGAATTAATATCACGATAGACAGCTTCAACTTGGAACGGTATGCTGTCTTTGTCTGCGCCGCCAACATAGTCCTGATGTGCAACAAACTCATCAAGCCTTGTTGTGCCCTCTACGTCTCTGCTGAGAAAGTCCTGCATCCTGTCATCTTCTATGTCCACCAAGGCTTGGGATTCTTCAGCTTCTTTCTTCTTGGACGCTTCAGTGCGTCGTCTGGCTTCTTCTTCTCCGTATTCACCAGCCTTCCCAAAAGCATTGCTAGAGATGGGCGCCGCACGGGCACCCAAAATTTGTGATGCTGCAATAGGAGCACTAACTGATCGAGATGCGTCCGGCCTGCCAAGAAGCCGGGTTGGGACAGACGAACGAATAGGGCTTGGCGATCGTGGACTTTCCGGTTTAGGCGGCGCCAAAACAGGAGTATTGCGGTTTCCGATTTCTCCAAAAAGTGATCTAGAAGGTGGTTGGTGGCCACTAAGAGGGCCAGTGGCAAATGCTGCGTTTCCACGATTTGCATAATTGGGCTTGTCAAAAGAACTTTCGGGGGTTAAACCTGGTGTATTGCCGTCCGCATTGGCAATTTCGTTCGCACTGTCTTCATCACTCTTTTCCTCATCGTCACTATAACTTTGATCCCCGACATCAGAATAATCAGAACCTGGGCCCTCTCCTGGGCTAAACGGCACATGGAGCGGGGGGGTAAGATCTGCTTGTTGGAACGGCAGGCTTTTGCTTTGTTGTGGCTTGTCCGGGTTGAGCGTCTGGGTAGCAGGCGGCTTTGGCAGGTTGATGAAATCAGGTGGTAGAGGTGCATCAAGTTGACTTTTGGCCGGAACATGGGCGTCGCTAACCCGTTGGCTCTCTTGGGAGGCAACAGCAGAAGGGCGTTCTGCCTTGGTCACGTTGGGTAAATTTTGGCTAACATCGTTACTCGATGGTAATCTTGGCTTCGAGACTGGAATAGATTCAGAAACGGGTGCAGATTCCCTGGTATGGCTGGCAGTGTCTTTCGATTCTGTACTTCCGACTGGAGGCCCGAAGCTAAAGCTTGTCGAGCTTGGGATCTGCACATTTGGCGCCGTAGTGTTGGTCGGTTTAGGTGCTGGCCCCCCAGGGCCAATAGCTTTTGGTTGTGACGTCGGGAACTGAAATTTAGGGGCGGTTATGGCGGGTCCAGTCCCTAGAAGGCCCTCGTCTGTTTTAATAATTGGTTCCGTAACAGTGTCTTTTGGAGCAACAGTGGGCTCCTGGCCTAAGTCAGTGGTATCATCCATAGTTGCTTCCGGACTAGAAACGATAGGTGATACCTGGGCCTCTCCCAGAGCCTTTCCGAATCCGCCGCCAAAGAATGGACCACTTCCAGCTTTCCCAGTCCCTTGGCCATCGTCTTTGCGAGAGCTATCAGGTTTAAAGGTCGACCCTAAAGTGAAACCCTGCGAACCAAAGGTGCCTCTAAGCGGGGCAGCTGGAGTTCCACCATTGAAGCCAAAGCTGGATGTGTTATCAACTGTCTTCGGCGACAATGAGAAGCTTGTAGATTCCGATTTAGTTGCAAATATATTTCCCTGGTCTTTCTGTGATGTGCCCACAGCTGCGAACCCGCCATTGCTAGCGAATGAAGCAAATCCACCAGTAGCAGGAGCAGCTAAACCACCGCCTGACCCAAACACAGAGCCAGGTGGCTTTGCAGTTCCCAAGCCTGTAGTTCCTGCCACTCCGAGACCTGAGGGTTGACCAAATGTGGTTGCTGGCGCTCCTGATGCTGCCGCGCTCCATGGAGAAGGTCGGCTGCCTGGAAGTGCAGAATTACCAAAAGCAACACCTCCCGAAGCCGGTGATGCCGCGTTCCCGAAGGTAGGGGTGCCAAATTTTGGGCCACCAAAAGCTGGTGTGGCTGGGGTGCCAAAGGAAGGTGCTCCAAAGGCAGGTCCAGTTGTAGCCACCGGGCCGGAAGACGTGCTAGGCCAACCCGACGGCTTATTAGGCTGACCCCCGAATGCGGTTCCACTACCAAAGGAGGATGCGGGTTTGTTTGTGGCGCCAAATGCACTCCCTACGTTTGATGGGGAGCCAAATGTCTGGTTAAAACCTGGTACGGAGGGTGCATTTTGGCTGGATGAAAGAGGCTGCATGGCACCACCGGGTTGGGACGCGGCCGCTGCAACCAAACCAGGATATGAAGTTCCTTGACGAACAGATTCCGAATATACGACCCACCACGAAGCCAAAACCCCTTCATTGTTCAATACGAGCAAAGCTGGCAAAGGCGTTCGAGACTCGTCCATTTCATCACTTGGAATGGGTCTGGGAACACTCTCTCTAGAAGATAGATCTAGAATCGCTCCTATGGGCGATGTGTCTTCCATTGCCTCGTTTACAGGCAACTGTGCTCGCCGAGAATCATCCGACATCTCAGTCATAGTGAAGACATCAGTTACCTTATCAGCGGGCTTGTCTGAAACTAAAGGAACCGCAGATCTTGTGAAAAGCCCAATATCCGTAGACGCGGTGGACGACACAATGATAAGATCTCGAAGGTTCGGAGGGAAGTCTCTAAGGCGTAGTAAGAAATGATAAGGCGGGCTGCGGTTCAAACCAAAGTTTGGGGCTGGATCGGCCAATTTCTGAAAAATATGCTCTGTAGACTTTGGTAGCCGAGTCACAAGATGGAATACAGAAGTGGGCGCATTGTTGGCGTCAATGTTCGACGGATTATGAACCATCATGAAGACGTCATTTTCTAGCCATGTGATAGAAGAGACTGCCAGTAGGATTAGAATCGTGCGCGCAAAAGATTCGATCATTACATACCGTGGTAGCCGGGGTCAACACCTGGCGGCCTAGGAATTTGTGCTTTGGCCACACCTTCGGGGGTCATTTGAAAAGCCGAGCCATCAATAAGGCCGGCGACTAGTTGCTTCCCTTTGACGCTCCAGGAAATACAGCTTACACCTTCCTTAAGGATCTGACCAGTAGCGCCGGATATAAAATTCCTTTCTTTCAGATTAGCTACCATGAGTTTGCCGTCCATGGTAACAATGGCCAGGAGTTCACCCTTTTCGGGTGTTGGGTTTGGAACTGCGGCTCGGAGGGGGGCCGAGTTTGTAGACATTTCAAAAGAGGACGCCTGGGACCCGTTCATAAGATTTTGGACCTCGTAGACAGCCAAGCCTCCTCCGACCTCAGCAGACAACACCAGGTACGTTTCGTCGGCTGTAAACGTCACCTGGGAGAGCCTCATGGGCATCGGGAGTGTCAACTGCGCGTGAAATGGGCGAGTGTGACTTTCGCCTATCCGTGGTCCTTCGTATGCTTTTCGTATTGACTCTGTCGTCGCTAATATAACACAATCTGGTCCTGCAGCGGCAACAAGCCCTTTTTTCGGAGCGATACTCATGAGGGATGAGGTAGGTGGCGGCAGGTTCGTGCTCGGCCATGGGGACGGAAGCAGCTGTAATTTGGCTTCCCCAGCAATAGCTAAGAAGCCCAATGCCTATTTTGTCAGCATATTTACAAGTCAAAATAACGAGTGCATCCTTTGGTCTCAGCGTACCTCTGTCTGAATATCTAGGAGATCAGGGCCGATTTGGGCCTGCCCCGACCCAGAGGCCGTCTGGCTGGCATTTCCAAAGCTGAAAGCCATGATTCGCGCAGGTCGCGAAGTACAACAGAAGTGATCCTATTCCGTGCTTGTATATTGGTTGCTTAACGGCAAATTGAGCATTTGGTCGCGATGTGGCGCGGTTTCAAATAGTGCTTCGACGAACGAAAGTGATGGGCCTTTCAAGAATCGTATGTGTATTTTAGGTTGCGACGCGCCCATCAACGTACAGAGGTTTGCTGGGAACGGAACCTCATGGAAATTATGTGTAGGAGCCCGTAGTTGATGTAAAGTATTTGGCCACGCTGAATGCAAAGTGATTTCTTGATTCGCGGTTGGTCTTACTGTCAGTAAACCATAAATATATTTTCCACGTGACTACTTGTTTCGTGGAGCTGTCGCGTCAAGCTGCATGACCTAAGCCAGAATGGGTGGGTGAATAGACCAAGGCTACAGCTCACCTCGTCAGCTTCATGACCTTTACAGCTCTCATTCCAACCCCAACACACTGCTCTTCAGAGGACTACAACACTTTACACCCTACCAAGGTCTTCTCTCTGCCTTTTACATTCCGTCGGAGCATTATTCATACACAAGAAGACTCCACGGAGCTTCGTTTGTCACGATGCCTGGATTCGACTTCTCAAACCACACGCGCAATGCTGCCCTGCATGCAAGAGGAGTGCCACTTCCAAAAGCAACCAGCACGGGGACCACAATTGTGGGATGCATCTTTGAAGGAGGCGTTGTTGTGAGTTGAACCCTTTGGACTGAAGCCCTACGACCGGCCCTTTGGACACTATCATGCCATTGGCAAGCACCCTTTCACTTGCTAACGAGAACCTTCATTAGATCGCAGCCGATACGAGAGCAACATCCGGGCCCATAGTTGCGGACAAGGTACGGACGGACCTGAGTGGTGATGCCAATCTCAAAACATTATCTGACTTCTAAACTAGAATTGCGAAAAACTCCATTACATCGCACCTCAAATCTGGTGCGCCGGTGCTGGTACGGCGGCTGATACCGAATTCACTACCTCACTTATCTCTTCTCAACTCGAGCTACACTCTCTGTCGACCGGCCGTAAGCCTCGTGTTGTTACATGCATGACAATGCTGAAGCAGCACCTATTCCAGTACCAGGGTCACATTGGAGCATACTTGGTTGTGGCTGGCGTTGACCCAACTGGCGTCGGCCTTTACACTGTCCATGCACATGGTAGCACAGACAAGCTCCCCTACGTGACTATGGGCAGTGGGTCATTGGCGGCTATGTCTGTATTCGAGACGCAGTGGAAGTCAAAGTTAACCGAGGAGGAAGCGATCGAGCTTGCATCAAATGCCATTCAAGCTGGTATTTTCAACGATTTGGGCTCTGGATCAAATGTTGACGTGGCTGTCATTAAGAAGGATATGACAACGCTCAAGAGGGGTTACATCAAGCCGAACGAGCGGAGTAAAAAGCAAAAGAGCTATGTCTTCAAGCGGGGTACGACTGCAGTGCTCAACGAAAAGATCACCACCAAGGAGGATATCAGCAGATATGTTACTGTCCATGAACTGGAGAGCGCCGATTCTGCTATTGCGGAGAAGATGGATTTGGACACCTAAGGTCGTGGAAATCACCAAATGTATTATAATGAGAGGGAGACGGGAGACTAGGAGACTAGGCGTATGTGTTCTACTGGATCCAAGGCATGTAGCGCCTGAATAGGTGTTTTGCTTCAATATTTTTTCGGGGTGGAATTGGTGATGCATTGACTGCTTCGTAACTTTATTACTAGTCGTAACAAGGGGATATGCACAATGCAGTAAACATAACCAGTCTTAAAAGTTGCCGAGTATACCCCTATTTGATCATGCCATCGTTATTCTAAATTTGAAGGATCATCGCCGTCTTGCTGCACCTGTGGCTGCCGCATCACCACGGTCAGCTAAGGTAACAACCTCTCCAATGCCAGCAGCGTCTTGTTCTTCCTCCATCGCTGTGATCTCCTCTCTGCTATCCCACCATTTCTCTTCAGACATCTCAAATGCCTTGGTCTTGATCTCTTTGGCAGAGAAACCTTCAATTTGCAAGCCACGCTTCGCCAGACTTTCCATAAGCAATTCTTGCCATTCAATCGACGTCCTCACGAAGAATTCGCGACGAGACTCAAATGGTCGTGGATGGGGCCGTGGGTCATCCACGACTGGAGCGCTGGTTTCTACTTCCTCCTCGACTGGTGGCTCAACAGGTGCTGAATTTGCGTCGTCATCAGCTGTTGCCCTGTTGCTTTTCCGTTTCGATTCGCTGTGCAATGGCTTCTGTTCCTGAGCCGTCGTATCTGCATCCTCATCTGCAGATTCGCCATCCTCGTCGTACTCGTCGTCGTCGTCGCTTCCATCTTCATCCTCACTACTATCTCCATCCTCACTTCCTTGCCAGTTCTCCGGCTCACGTCGAAAGATCTCCTTAACGCCATCTAGCTTTCCTAGGTCGACTGCGTACATCTCATCGAAGGTATATTCACGGTCTCCTTTCTCAAAAGTGCCACCATAGATGTACAGCACGTCATTCTGAACTGCAAGCTGGGCATTGAACCTTGGATGTGGAAACTCCGAGGCGTTTTCTTTAACAACTTTATCAGATCCTTCTTTTTCTTCGATGGGAAGATCCCATTCCTTGTCATCTGCGTCCTCGTACGGTTTTCCGGCTTCGATCGCTGCTAGATTTCGTAGCAGCTCCTCTTCATTCGCCTGCCCCCTGCCTCGCCTGGTTCCGCGTTCCGCCACCTTGACCTTCTTCGCAGCGCGCGGTTTACGCAGCGTAAGAGGGAAGTAGCGGTTACGTTGAATGTTCCAAGCATATAAAGTATTAAAGAACTCGCTATCAATACCCTCTTCGCTCTCCTCCACATCGTGAACGCCACCAAATGCAATGCCTCGGCCTTGGTGGTACGCCATTGTCGCCCCGGCCCGGGGAGGATTCGGCGTATTTGCAGGCTTCTTTCGTCGTTCCCATCGTACACTGGGAGGCGTTTTTGGAGCACTACCAGCGGCAGGAGGGACGACGCGCAATAGCCATGAATCGGTGTGGACTAGCGGCTTCAGAACATTTCGTTGGACCTGGCCTCCTCCTTTCGTTTGTTTTCCTGTAACTGTGGCCTTGACCCTGGAGTATCCACCGTAGAGGACGGCGCCGTTCTCGTGAGGCAGAAAGCTGAACGACGATCGTGCATCAGGCTTCTGGGAGGCCGGTGGCAAAACCGGATTGTGCCAAGTAAAGCTTTGGGTATCATAAAGCCAGAGATCAGCTAGATACTTGGTTTGCTGAGACGTATCCTGGAAGCCTCCAAACAAAATGATATAGTTCTTGTAGAACGTCATACGATGCCCGCTTCTTGCCGGTGGACCTTTACCTTTTGGCGACTCCAGCCTCGTCCATTCACGCGTAGACGGTTCCAGCCTGTAAAAATCATTATAGTGGTAGAACGTCGCTTGCTTTGGAGAGGAGAATTCTCCGCCAAATAGATAAACTCCACCGGCGTTGCCGCCTCGAGACCACGCATGACCGGATCTGGGAAGAGGGGTGTTCAGAGACGTCACAATCCTCCACTCGTCTCGATCAGTGAGATATACATGAAGATCGTTGAAAAACGTAGCTAAGGCACCATTGAAATATTCTCCGCCGAACAGAAATAATTCGTTGGTATTCGCCGGCGATGGAATGATGGTGGCGGCAGCCCGCGATCTGGGCGGTTCACAAGCTGTCTCAGAGACCTTGTGAAATTGCTCTTGTTGCCTGGTGTACTCAGCGAGCACAGCGTCCAAATCTATATCCTCGGCATCACTCTCATTGGCCTTGGCATTCTTCGCCTTTTCTTTCTTCTGGCCCTTCTTAACCTGCTTCTTTTTTTTCTCCTCTAATTTGGCTTTTTTCCCGTCGGATTTAGACTTCTTGTCCTTAGCCATGCTTCCAAAAATTTGATTATTTACCTCTCACGGTTTCTCAGCCTCGAGTCCGTAGTGAGGCTAATATATTGCGTTAGGGCTTTTGACGCGGGGCGTTGTCAAATCCTTCAAGGTTAAGCGTTAGACTATGTAGACTAGTAGTGCGAACTGGACAGGGGGCCGAAGGCGGACAAACAACGAGGGACTCATGTGCGGGCCATCTACCCCAGCTATTGTAGAGGAACGACCTGGGGTACAGTGCAGTAAATAATAATATAAATAATAATATAAGAAGTAATAATATTCTACTACGACTACGAGTGAGTTACTGATGAAGCTGCGGGTTACCATACCAACCTTTATTCCAAAACATCACAAAATCAGACCAAATGGTCGCCCCGCCAAAACCCCGCGTTTTGTACATCTGTACTCAACTTCAACACCAAAATCAAAAACCCACCTCCTGTTTCTATCCCTATTGAAACCTGCATTATATCAACAATCCCATATACGTAACAGGGTTACTGTGACAAGAGGGATACAACTTATTTTGGTACCTTGGTATTAACACACGCTACACTTCTTGCTCAAGAAGAGTAGCTTCCAACGACACGTAAACATGGCTGCTAGACTTATCGAGAGCAGATCTCATATTGTTCCTGGTGAGGTCTCTATTATATAGCAGTCAAACCACCTACCTTATCCAATTAACTAACGGTATCCTAGGCAAGCTGAAAATAACGGAACTGTTCTTCGATGTTCCCCTGAACTACTCAAGCAGCTCCTCTGAGACCATACGCCTATTCGGGAGAAGTGTTACCAAACATGAACCAACAATTGCTACTTTGAGTGACGAAGAACTTCGGAAGAAGTCGCAAAAGCCATGGTTTGTCTATCTCCAAGGCGGTCCTGGCTTTGGATGCAGCGCCCCTCAATCGATGGCGGTGACAAATCTTGTCCTCGAGCAAGGCTATCAGATGCTCTATCTGGACCAGCGGGGCACCGGGCTTAGTTCCACCATCACTGCTGCTACTCTAGCCACGAAGGGAGACTCGCACCAACAAGCAGATTATCTGAAGGCATTCAGGGCTGACAGCATTGTTCAAGATTGTGAAGCAGTCCGCAAGAATCTCACTGCCGACTACCCCCCTGAGCTAAAAAAATGGTCTATCTTTGGCCAGAGTTTTGGTGGGTTCTGTGCTGTTACCTATCTTTCACAGTTTCCACAAGGATTGAGGGAGGTTTTTACTTCCGGTGGTATCCCACCTGTTGGAAAATCACCAGAAGAGGTCTACAAAGCAACCTTCGCTCAGGTAATCAAGCGAAACCAGGCGTATTATCAAAAATTTCCAGAGGATATTGAGGCCGTACACGACCTGGCAATATATATTAAGTCTCAAAATGGGCTAAGCCTACCAGGTGGGGGCACCTTAACTGTTCGGAGATTCTTAATGCTTGGACTACTCCTCGGTGGCCATGGTGGCGTGGACACCCTCCATGGCATCATTATGCGCATGCGATCGGATCTTTCACAATTCACCTTCTTCACTCGCCCAACTCTATCAATCGTTGAAAGCCTCGTTGGATTCGATGACAACATTATCTATGCTATCCTTCACGAATCGATCTATTGCGAAGGTCGGGCTTCGGACTGGGCCGCTTACCGCGTGGGACAGTCCCTCGCTGAGTACCACTGGATGTTCTCCACACCGTCAAGCCCCGCAACAGTGCGCCAAAATCCACTCCATTTCTCGGGCGAGATGATCTATCCCTTCACATTTGAGACGTACCCAGAGCTTGCAAAGCTGAAGGATGTTGCGCAGCTCATCGCCGACTATGATGGGTGGCCAGTTTTATACGATGAATGGCAGTTGGCTCGGAATGAGGTGCCGGTTTATGCGGCGACGTTCGTCGACGACATGTATGTCGATTTCGGGCTTGTTCAAGAAACAGTGGCGAAGATCAAGAACTGCAAACAGTTTATCACAAACGCCGTGTACCACGATGCTATAAGAAGCAAAACCGAGGAGGTGGTGAAGGCTTTGTTTGCACTGAGAAACGACCACATAGATTAGAGGCTCTGAGAGGCGGTAATATAGATTAGAGACATCACTGTTGATGCTATAGGAGGACAATATCTCAGGCGATCGATTGTTTGTACAAATCTTCATTCTCCAACGTGGTAGCGATAGAGAATATGGCAACAAACTATCGCCTGGGGGCATGCATAGCTCTAAATTGGATTTTTATGCATGGCCAACTTTGAAGCATTCAGCTGACCAAATCTTTGCCAAAATCAATCAATCGCAAACGTCTCGCATCCTTTGGATGAAACTGTGCCACCCTAGACCTGACCAAAAATCTTGCTGCCGCACTTTCTCTGTCCAGTTCCACGTACCCGCCATTCATCCCACCATCTGCCTCCACCAAATTATTTAACAGCTGCTCTGTAACCTCTCGCATCTCCGCCGCTGCCGCCGTCGTTTCATTCCATGGCTCCTGGGCTCGTCGTTCTCGTTCCGGCTGCGGCTTCCAGATCTCGTCAATTCGCTTCTGGCGTCCAACTTCACTCAACGGGTCCTTTGGCTTTCTGGCCTTTCCCTGCGCATTGAAGCCAGCCTCCAGGTTTGCTTCGTCAATGTCGAGCAGCTCGCCAACAACAGGACCACCTAGCTCCTCGGCCGCAAGCATTACGGCTAAGTGATCGTCAATGAATTCGTTGAATGACTTAACGAGCATAACCGTGCCCATGTCGTAGCGTGCCTTCTTGTTTTTTAGGCCTCGCATCATGTCCTTTGCTACCTGAGCCTTCGGTTTCTGCACATGTTTCTCTATTGCAGTCTCGAGGGCAGATATACGGGTTTGAAGGGCATTCTCGACAAGCCTTCCGTCCTCCAAATCGGCCGTCTCCTTTCGCAGCAAATCCTCCACGTGAGAGAGGTCATTTTTGGTGATGACAAGGGCTGATTTTGCCTCGTTGGTTGTGCTGTGTGTTGTCCGGAGCGCAAGGAGTGATGGTAGTGGTGAATCAGGAAGTGGGGCATATGGTTCTACAGGAGTAAGGGCGTCAAATGTAGATTTTATCTTGCTGATCTGAAGCAACTGAATGTCCTTGTTGCTGTCGGGTTGTTCTTGGATTGGTTTCCCAGCGGCACGAAGCTAACTACACGTCAACGCCACGAAATACCCTTACAGAATTGACACCGAGATACCTTTTTCAGTGCTTCTTCTTGTTCTTTCACCTTCTTCTGGAGATCCTTCAGGGTCCTATCCAATCGCGCTACATGGGCGCTGGTTGCGCGAGAGTTGGGTATGCTCTCCATTTCGGTCATATGTGGATTTGCTGTGCATAAAAGCCACCAAGGCACCACACATAAAGCGCGTAGTAACGCGCCTACCCAGGTATTCCAGGCTCAATTTCGATGCCTCAAAAGTAAGGCAAATATTCATAATGAAAATGCGAATATTTGATCACGTGATATCATTCCACCCCAACTTGTAAAACGACACTTAATTTCGTTCGAAGTGAAGTACTTGGGTGTAGAGTATATTCACTGGGAGCCTACTCAGTTCGGATATGTTTCGAAAGACTTGATCATATCAGCAGAGAGAGGACTGGGGTTTGTAAATAAGAGTAGGTACTCGTGCCCACACTAGAACCGTGCTGATAACTCAAGTTGCTTGGCATATGTATACTTGTGCGGCCCAAAAGTCTAAACAGACTGTGCATCACACGAGTAATTATCGCAACTATAAGTATAATAATGATTGGGGACTATGATTGTCATATAGACCAAGAGAGAGGAATCCTATCGGTTTAAATTTCTAGCATTTATCCTCAACTATATACAGACGTTTGGGCAGAGCTATAAACTACTTGGAGCCACCTTCATGACCTGCCTGGTGTGGGTCAACTTTTCCGTGGGCAAACTCTAAAACGGACGTCAGTTAAGATTGAACTGATGCAGATGGTTACAAAATAAAACGCACCATGAGTGCCGACACGCTTGTCTTTGCCTCCATCTGCCTTCAAGCCACCATGCTCGACCGGTTTGTACTTTCCACTGTTGCTGGAAACATCACCGCCAGCAGCAGTACTGGTAGTACCAGCGTGACCTCCGACCTGGCCAGCCTGGTGAGGATCTACTTTACCATGCGCAAATTCTAGCCACGATCAGCAAACAGCCTGCGGGTGACAATATGCACGGAAGTATGCACTAAAGGCGGAGGGTGTTGAAAATACTCACGTCCTGTATTCATTCTCTTATCAGGAGTGCCGTCCTCCTTGAGGCCATTATGATGGCTCGGCTTATATGTCGTATCACTGCTATGCATTCTCTTATCGGGAGTTCCATCCTCCTTAAGACCATGATGATTGCTGGGCCTGTATGTTCCACTTGTCGATGCCATGATTCCAACTGTCTGAACTATACTGTCTCGTATATCACGTTTATACTGTACAGTTACCGGTAGTGGGATCTCATGGGGATATGAACTCTCAGAGGAAAAGACGAAGTTACAGGCATTTTCATAAGAAATATATATCACGAAGGCAAATATTACTCCTAATGAGATCACTGCCTAAAGTGCTGAAAGCCTTGTCGGCGTCATTATGATGCCAAGGTAACTTATGAGGCTCTATATCACGTGTCTTTCCCTGCTTCTGTTCATGGACTAGCTTATTTTTGAAAGACCGACCAGCTTCTCGACATCCACGCGTATTATCTACATCTGCACTCACGCGCAATTCCACTTTTGCCAACTTTTCAACCCTCTTCCTGGCATCTTGACCGTCGTTGTCATCCCTAATTTGACGGCAATATATCCTCGAGCGTCACTCTAACCCAACGGATATTTTCGACAATCGCAACTTTCGGTCCGGTCATCTCAGCATTGGAGGATCTAGAGGTTTGACTTTGGGTCTCTCAATCTGCTTTCTTCACAAAGTACCTGAAACCACTGTTCATCCATCACTCACCTTCACCTTCACCTGCTCTCCGCCTTCACAGATCCCATCACACACAAGCCTACAGATCCGTCACGGAACCTGGCTGCTTTCCATCCATCGCATTCCCTTCTCAACAGATTCCGTCCAAGCACACGCTCTCTCCCCTCACCCGAGCTCCAGCACCAGCACCAGCACGTTTCCTTTCGAGCATCCCCACGGTGTACATAATTCGATCAATACAAGACTAATTATTTCCGACCTCCCTTCCGACCGCATCCTGAGCTATTCAAAGATTAACAAGCAGCGAAATCAATCAATATGTCTGCCTCACCACCCACCCCCATCCAGTCAGCCAAGCGCCCATTGGAAGATCCATCTTCCCCATCCGGCCCCACTGATCAACCAGATGCCAAACGCCCGGCCCTTGACAAAGTTACGAAGGAAGAAATCGATGAGACTGCGGGACAAAAGGCCTTAGAAGATGAAGCGGGTGATGCTAAGGTTGAGGGTGGTGACTCAACCAATGGCGTTCAAACTGAGTCCAAGGATACACAAGGCGATGTTGTTGTGAGCGATGCGCCAGATGGTACTCGTACTGTTGAAGGTTCTATCCCATCTACAGGAGATCAAGGTTCATCTGGAAATGCACTCCAGCACGATGAAAGTTCTTGGATCCACATACGCGCCGTTATATCAAGTGCGGAGGCCGCAACTGTCATAGGTAAAGGAGGAGAGAATGTGACACTTATTCGTAAGATGTCTGGCGCCAAATGTACCGTCAGTGACTACCAAAAAGGCGCCGTGGAGAGAATCCTGACTGTCAGCGGCGTGGTTGATGCGGCAGCAAAGGTATATTACCACCCTTCACCAAACTATTACACTTCTAACTTAATATTAGGCATTCGGCTTGATTATACGCACCTTAAATGGCGAACCACTTGACCAGCCATCAACTCCACAGTCAAGGACATACCCGCTTCGTCTTCTTGTTCCGCATGTTCTCATCGGCTCGATTATTGGGAAGGGTGGTGTCCGAATTAGAGAAATCCAAGAGCAGTCAGGGGCACGACTGAACGCATCGGATGCATGCCTACCTCTTTCGACTGAACGCTCCGTCGTCGTCCTTGGCGTTGCCGATGCCGTTCATATCGCCACTTATTATGTAGCCAGCACTCTTTTGGAGCAATTGACTGAACGATTCGGAGGACCGACAGCTTCAGCATATGCCACTCGTAGCGGAGGCCCGGCTGGAGTGATCCCCGGTGGAATGCAAGTTGTCCCTTATGTTCCACAACCTGCTGGGGGTAACTACGGCCACCCGGATAACGTCCGCCACAATGACATCCGATCTCGCCAAACGCCAGCAGCCCAGTACGGACAGCCTTATGCTCAAGGCCCAGGCCCACAGCAAGCCGGCGCGTCTATGCACTACGGCGGTTCCCCCGCTGCCGGGTATGGTGTAGCACCACAGCAGCCACAGCAAGTAGGCCATGGTGGCCCAGCTTCTCACGCCGGGCCGCCAGCTCAGCCAATGCAAGGTGTTGTCCCAGGCCAGCCCTTGACGCAGCAAATCTATATCCCCAATGATATGGTCGGAGCTATCATTGGCAAGGGTGGTGCTAAGATCAACGAAATACGCCAACTCAGTGGAAGTGTTATCAAAATTAACGAGCCTCAAGATAACAGCAACGAGAGGCTTGTCACGATCACTGGAACTGCCGAATGCAACCAGATGGCACTGTATATGCTCTACTCCAGATTAGGTAAGGAATATCTTCGGTTCCATTGACTGCTATGGAAGCTAACATGATAACAGAGAGCGAAAAACACCGTATTTGAGATGTGGTTTAAAATTAAGGACAGGGGAGTGGAAACTTTGCTTCATTTTCATTTGGCGCTTCAAACCATGGGGATAGCATATTATCAGGCGAAATGAGAGTCTTTATTTAACTGGATGGTAGACCCTGGGTTGTGCGATCTGTGCCAAGAGACGCTGACCAGGCTGGGATATGTCGAACGTTTTTGAAATCGCGTGACCGGTGCCTAACTGCTTGAAAACGTGACATGTAAACCGCTATTGGATGAATAGATAAATACGCTTTCCATGAGAACCAGAGGCTGCTGGTGCCTATTCAGGAGACTTATCCGTCCATGCTATACGTTTCCACCCACGGAGCCGATATTTGTTGTCGACTCAGTTGGCTCCCTGATAAGCGAGTGCTGATATAAGTTACCCGCATATTTGCCTCCCGACCTCAACATCAGCCTTGTAGCTCGTTCGTGGCCAGCTTCGAAGCATCTATCGATCATGCATCACTACTAAAGTAATAGCCCTCATGGCCATTGCTGAAGTTGCTCACCACCATGCCTCTCGGTATCGAGCGCATCAACGCTCGTCGCCAACAGCCTAATGAGCACATCAACTTCATAAAGCCACTGGATGGCCCAGATAAGGAATTTTCTGAGGACTTTCTCGAGCGCATCGCCGCGAGTTGCAAACCTATAATGCGATCTAATCATCTTGCCGTGATGTCTCTTGAAGAGCATAAGTGCAATCCGGAGTTTCTTGGGCGGAATTTCAACGCAGGCGAGGTCATACAGCTTGTCTTGAAGGCACCATCAGGGCACTGGCTGCCGTTCAAGTTTGTACAAATGGTCATGATGCATGAGCTCGCACATTGCAAGCAGATGAACCATTCCAAAGCGTTTTGGAAAGTAAAAGACCAATACTCGACTGAGCTAAAAGCGCTGTGGCAGAAGGGCTACACTGGAGATGGAATGTGGAGTCGAGGCCGAACTTTACTAACTGGGCAATACGACCAAGCAAGTTTGGGGAGCGAGGAAAGTTTGCCTGAACATCTTTGTGGCGGGACTTTCAGATCATCTGGAAAGCGGAAGAGGACCGCGAAGCCGAAACTCAGCTACAAAGAACGGAAAGAACGAACGATTGCGAAGAAGTTTGGGGTCAACGGTGTCGCTCTAGGCGCGGACGAGGAGACCAAGGCTAAGCTTGAGAAGGGGAAGAAGACAGCCAGCAACCCGCGCGTCGCTGGCAGTAACCGCGGACGAGAATTGAGAGCAATGGCGGCGCTATCAAGATTTACTCCTACGACAGAAAACGTCAAGGCTGAGGATGAGCTCGTGCAATCCGGGAGCGAGACTGAAAGTGATTGGGAAGCCGGTCTATCGGATCCAGAAGAGGCGGTGGGTTCTGATGGCAAAAAGTTACTGGATGGCAAAGGGAGAACATTGATTCGGGTCTGTGACGATGAAGATCCTGACGAAATCAATGTGAAGGTTGAGATGTCTGAGCTTCGAAAGTTCGGGGTGGCCGAAGACAGCAAAAAAACCAACAAACCTCTGGTACCTGTCAGGATAGAAGCCGCAACTAAGTCGTCGATGTCTCAAACTCCAACTGAAGGTACCCATAGATCAACCAACCTGAGTCAGGAGCGGCGAGCAAAGCCTTCGATTGGGGTATCCACAGACACAGCATCAAGAACTACAGCCTGCCCTGTCTGTTCGGCGGAACACAGTGTCGGGTCGCTTACATGCATGGTGTGCGCCAATGTCCTCGATCCAAAAATGGTCCTTGACGTCTGGAAATGCCAGAGCGAGGTTTGTCGGGGAGGTCTATACACGAACGCGGGAGATTATGGTGTTTGTGGACTGTGCGGGGAGAAACCTCGTGACTCAGGCAGGCCGCGGACCATATACTTTCCTGAGATCCTGTAATATGCGAAGGGGATATGATACCATACTCGCCGAAAGCACATCCACGATTGGAAAGATATACGAAAGACACTGTAAACCCCTCATGTCGGTATCTCCGCGGAGTCCCCATGTGATGAGCTGTATGGTGTTGAGAAGATTTGGGAAATTTGGAAGAGGCGAATTCCTGGATGTAAGTGAACTCAGAGAGGGAATGAAATAGATGCTCATCACTGTAATGCTCCTTCTGTAAGGGGGCGCGATGGCCCAACTGGTTGAAAAACAATGGTACCACGAGCGAACAAGAATGGAGAGTGACGCCTGGGCCTGCATGGCCAGCTGGGCTAGGTATAGCTGGATATGTCACATCCCTCTGGTGATCCTATTACTAGAGCCAGGAGCCATCTCCTGGAGAACCAGGATTGGACCAGTCTTTCGTCCCGGGGTTATTGCGAGACGAGCCCACACAACCAGAGCCCACATATCCCCCCCACATCCCTGCCAAAAATTCCCTTTGAAAGTACAACGAGCAGGATAGCCCAATGGAATAGCCTAGATTGAAGTCCAATGGAGGGGTGCGGCAATTCATTGCGGGTAATTAGGAACGAATAGACGGGGCAGCCAACTCGCTGGTACGGAGTGCATGTGGCGAACGATTCAGGTGGAGGGTCACCGAGGACCCGGGTACCACAAGAAGGAAATTCCCCACGATTACTACGCTCGGGAAGGGTGATATAACAATACAGTGGATAACTCCGTGCGCATGTACATACATACAATATACAATACGGTAGCACGCTGGCCGGGGCGAAAAGGGAGTCCAGAATCCACAGAATCCAGAGCGGGCGCAAGAGCCTCTGCATTTTTGGGTGGAAAGCTGGTCCAATACTGGTCCAATACCTAATATTGGAGGCAGGTACTCAAACGTCACAGCTCGCTTCCGATGTCCAGTTTGAGCTGGCTGGAACCCATTATCGCTTCACGTTAGAGTAGAGTAGTATGTACACACAGTTAATAGTAGAGTAGAGTAGAGTACGGGTAGAGTACGGGAAGAGTACAGTAGGCCAGAGTATAGTTTGAGTATAGTATTGAGTTCAATAGAATAGAGAAGGAATAGCCGTACTCTAGTTGAGGAAACGCGGAAAGATCCCTCGGCCACGAGTGAAATAAGTGGATTCAAACTGCTTGTTCGCTTGGCGGCCAAACGACGGTTACATTATACTGGGGACAAAAGACGACAATGGATCTTCGTGGCTCGAGAAAACTGCGGATTGACACTGGGTCAAAATGAAGCGGGGGGGGGAAGAGGGGGGTTGGGCAGGGGGGAGCTGAAGAAACACGGGAGGGAGAAGCTGAGAAAAGACGGGAGGGTGAGATGTGCATAGAGGATCTGGAGGAAGATCGCCGTTGAATATATATGCTGTATGGGTTAGTTGGGTCTGATAGGGTTCAGTTGGAATGCCTGAGAGATTAGTATTATGGTCTGATTTTTGTTGGTCCTTTTGTCCTAGGGGGCCCTACGGGGGGTTAGAGAGGGTTAGGGGGGGCTAGGTGGATTGAGAGATGTGGGAGATGTAAGAGATGGCGATCAATAAATACCAGGGGACTGGGGAACAAGGAACAGGGGGTATTGTCGTCGCAGCAGATGGTACTGGAAGTAGTATAGTCTGGATATTAGGAGAGACAGTAGTACTGTAGACTACAGTAGACTACTCTAGTGGACATCCACTCGTTTCCCGCCGTGGAGCTTGATGAGGGGCGTGCATGGCCGCGTGTTTTGGAAGAGCACCAGAAGTACGAAGTAGCAGTAGTATTGAATTTGTACATACATAACTCTGCATACGATGTACATAGAAGAGAAGAGAGGAGTTAGTAGAGTACGGAGTAGAGGAGTAGAATTGAGAGTAGAGGTTAGAGGATAGAAGTTAGAGGTTAGAGGTTAGAGGTTAGAGGAGTACGGGAGTAGTAGTGTTGAGGAGTAGAGTGTTGAGGAGTAGAACAGTAAAAGGGTAGAGGAGTACATGACCGGAGTACTGTGCTACATACACACACATTCTTGGTCTCTATCCCCTCACTTCCTGTCTTTTTCACTATGCGGAGAGTAAGTGACTGACTAACCAAACTGACCTCACTCCTCTCTATTTCCTCGGTCATCCGGCCGCCATCAGTCCCCGTAGATAGCCGTAGCGAATAGCAAATAACAAATAACAAATAACAAATAGCAAATATTGCATAGTATTGTGTATTGGTATTATTGTAGGGCGCCCATTATTGTATTGCGTGTACATACATCACTCGAGTACTCATGCATACACGCTTCTAAATACGTACATACGTACATAAAAAAAAATACACATGTATAGTACAGCACAGCCAGCCAGCACGCACGCACAGCACAGCACAGCACATGTCGTTCTCCACAATATGCATTTCGATTAATTGACTGAGAGGGAAATAATGAGAATAGAACAATAAAGGCTGTTTTGGCGCCATACCACCACCACCACGCACACACACCCGAACACACACCCAGACCCAATACGACAGATCTCATTACCACCCAGACCATACCAGACCATCTCATCTAGCCAATACATACATCAGACTGTGCTACACCAGACCATACACCAGACCAAGCAAGGAACAGGCCCCGTCACGGATGCGTCTGAAAGTGCCGGGACGTCAGTCACACGTGGAGATTTAGACTAGCTGGCCATACCGATTGGAGATTGGATGGAGGAGGGGGGCCGGCCAACCATAGGACACCATAAGACAAAAAACCGAAAATAAAATAAGGAAGTCAGGCATATGTATAAAAGTAGCATTTATCCAAGTTTGAGTTGCAGTAGGGATGGGAGTAGGGGTAATGGAGAGTTAGTAGGGATAGTAGGGATATAGGGATAGTAGGGATAGGAGGGATAGCACGTACGTAGGGATAGATATCAAGCGAGAGATACTGGGTACTGGGTAGCTGTTAGTTAGTTAGTGCTATAGTAGCGCTGGAGTGGTAATTACTACTTTAGACCACTTGTAATATGCTTCAGTATAGCACTAGAGCTAGAGGTTTGAATATCATGTGCGGGTTCACGTCATGTCAATCATACTCTACTCTTAGTTAATTTCTAGTACGCAACCACTGCTCGTTTATAGCGCCCCCTCACCGTTCTATGGGTACCGACAACGACCACCTCACCCACCACGCCCACACCCACGCCCACGCCCACCACGCCGACTAAGACTGTATTGACAGGAAAAAAAGCACTGCCCCAGATAAGAACCCACTACCCACATGCTGCATGTCACTGTAGTGACTACTAACGACTACAAACCGTCAATGTACCACGCTATTCAATATTGCGTACTTTACGCCTGACCACTATAGTATTCCCCTCTGTGATGTTCAACTTGTATACAGACGCAGATATACAATGGTACTGCACCTGTACAATAAAACCACAGTACTCACACGCTTCTGTACATACATGCATTGGCACGTTGGCACGTTGGCGGCCGCTCACTGCTGCAGTATCGACGGAAAAAGCCACACTTAAAACCACCCAAAACTACCCAAAACCACCCAAACGATCCCCCCCTCTCCCCCCTCCCCCCCACCAGCCAACCACTACCAAATCCCACCAAATGCCTATGAACTTTCCCCTCATGTCCTCTCCCCTCAATGTCTCTCAACCGTTACTCTTCAGGTAGACATGCCCTTAGACCTTAGACCTTAGACCCAGCCCCAATACAGACCTAGGCCCCATACAACAAAGCCCATTCAGACAAGCCCATAGGGAAAAGTCCATTGGAATAGGGAAAAAAAGAGACAAGCCCATACATGCTTCCAACCCATAGACCCAGCCCCCCCAGAGTACTACCACTTAACCACTTCTGCATAAGGTAATCTCATCTCTTTTACCACTGACAAGCATTGGAGCTAGTCGTTCATCTCCTAGTCCATAGGGTGGATTCAATCTTGTGGCGCAAGACTAAAAGGCCCGTCGACCTGTGGACGTAGGCTCGATTCACAGCACTACCACTCTGCCATGCATATCACAGCAATTTCTTCCTCCACCTTTGCCACCACCGCCTCCATGATCCCATCCATCCCAAAAAATCCACTCGAGTAATGCCTGGCATCATGGCTTAGACGTGACACCTCTTGACCCCGCCCAATGATAGGTCAAACCTCGGGAGGCGGCTCTCTGGCGCTCTCTGGTCTGTGATATTATTATCATGTACACCCTGCCCTTTTGTTCGCTCCTGGAATTTCTTTCCCCACGAGACCTGTCTCTTCGCTACAGTCCCTCCATAACCCCAATCCCCCTGCGACGTCGTCCGGGGAAAAAGTCTCGCTATTGCGACCCGTATCCGTGGGCTGAAGGCTAAACCGAAACAAAGGGCTCAGTTGTGACGCCCCGCTCGTGCAATCTGTCGCCAGAGACGCCATCCAACAGGCGACAATAGCGAAAACTGCGAGTCTGTCGAGATCAAAGCAAAGCTGCCACCTACAGCTTTTTTGCTTTTTGACACTCATTGTGGTGGCGCCGAATCCCCGCGCTTCCTCGTTCTCGAGCGCCTCAGTCTATTGAGAGTGCTAATATCACAGCGAAGGCCTCTCACAACG
The DNA here is from genome assembly GCF_001662655.1 of Pseudogymnoascus verrucosus. Lineage (NCBI taxonomy): Eukaryota > Fungi > Ascomycota > Leotiomycetes > Thelebolales > Thelebolaceae > Pseudogymnoascus > Pseudogymnoascus verrucosus. The sequence continues at coordinate 48,747 of NW_017263719.1, forward strand.
ATAGCCCCGCTCTCACATTCCTGGCGAAATCGTTCCATAGGGCGACTCGAAGCGAAATCAGACAACAACAACAAGCATACTGCGCCAGCCACGACTTGTCTTACTACTCCACAGGCGTATCCAGCGCAGCTCACAGGCTGGATCAGGAGCCACGTTATAAACCGCGCCTACCTGCTGCACCTGCCCGTCCATTTCAATAATACAGCCCTGACAGAAGCACGTTAAATAACAATGCGAACTGGACTTCTTATGACCCGTGCATAGTTGACCGTGGGGGGGATCAAAGCATAGGCGCCAACTCAGCTGGACGACGACGACGATAACTGCGGTTCCCGTTGCTCCGATCTTTAGTGAATGGGACATGAGCTCATCAAGCCAAAACTGTACTCTGGTTAACAATCCGCGCATCGCCTCAGCCGACGAGCGCTGGCCAAAACTCAAATATCATGTCGTACCAATACCCACCTCCACCAAGTTCCGGCGCGGATTATAAACTCTCACCACGTTCGATTGGCACCTTCCAAATACCACCTACAATACCCCCAGAGCTATCGCAACAAGTGCTAGATAGCAACCTATTCTCTCAAGAACTCGATCAGCATGCGCCCGACCAAGGAGGAAAAGTAAAGCGGTCATCGTCAACCTCCAACATCCACGATCAAGCGATAGCCGATGCAGCCTTGGCGGCATCGGCCGAGAAGAGGAGAAATAAGCTGGGATACCATAGAACTTCTGTTGCTTGTGGTTAGCACCTATTTTTCTTCTGTCTTATTAAACTTCTCCTCATAGGCCCACGGATTCGCTGACACTCCATAGGACACTGCCGTCGAAGAAAGATCAGATGCATTCTTGCGCCAGGAGACCTCCAAAATCGATGCGCCAATTGCATCAGACTGAAGAAGGAATGCAACTTCTACCCTGTTGACCAACCGCCGCAGCAGCCCGAATCAAAGGGCCAGCGTGGCGCACCCGGCGGCAGAGGAGTCGGCGGGGCTTCTTCTTCGTCATCCCCTACAGATCAGATGGGCCGTAATTCAGAAACACAGAATGGACTGTCATATCCAAATAATATGGCCATGCCTCCTTATCTCGGCTCTTCGGATCTAAAAAGGCTAAAAGACGATGGTTTCCCACCTGAAAATAGAGGTCTGTATTCCCAAACTTACCCATATGACTCCGATGGCCTCGGTCCTGACTCTTATAGGCCTTGTCTTCGGAGCGCAAAATGAATACCAACCTAATTCGGCGGCTTGGATGCAATCCAAACCACCACCTTCATCGAGACCCGTGGCCGATGCCTCCGGTTACTGGCGCGTTAATTCCCAAGAATCTTTGGCCCCAGCATTCCCAATGTACTCTCAACCTTTGAATCAACCTCAGCATCAGAATTGGTCGCCAGGTGCGGTGGAACCTGGACCCCGAGAAGAGCTCAACTGGGTGGTACCCCAGCGTTCCGTGTCTTTTGGGCACCTCGAGAACATGCCCCAGGCACCCTATATGCACGGGATCCCATCGGGTGATCCAAATTCGATTGCAGTATCAGGCCCAACCATCGGATCCTCTCACATCTCCGATCCTCGGCAGCAACCGCCATCCTCAGCACCGCAGCCTTGGTCGGTTCCGCAGTACGGTTATATGAAAACTTCAGCTGCGCCAACCGCTGAGGGGTTCAATAGCTGGTTTCCAAATAATTCCAACATGCCACTCAATCCCCAGGGCGGTGGCGACAATATGCCTTATGATTCAGTATATTACAACGACACAGCGCAAGCCGGGCGCCCACAGTAGCAAGGCTCCCAACTACATACGGCGGAGAATGATAACGAAGACATTGAAAGTAGAACATGCGGTAGAACGAGCTGGAGGTCGGGGATAATGAGCAATGGGTCAGTGATGAGAACGACGTAGGCCCGTGTGGGCGTTGTTAAATGTCGGTGTGAGACTCAAGGTCTTGGGATATTATTCCCAACGAAATCACCATTTTTGACTCCGAATAACACCGTGCCAATGCAAATGCTTCCCGTAGATCTTTATTTCACATGGATTAATGACCAACACACTAATTAATGGCTAAAGGGAAGCTTAGCGTAATCAGTCGGCAGGCTCCCTTTGTTATTCGCTGCAGAGTAGGATCCGCGACTTCCTTGTCGTGATTCTCATACAGTAGTTTTGGGGATAGTGTCCCGTATTAACGTTGTGGCCTTAAATATAAGGCTCCGTAATTATAGTCCTTATCTACAATCAATCCCACCTGTGATAGCTTCACATCAATGGCTTAGCCTCGTTTGCGCCATTTCAGGAACTTTCAACTTAGTTGAATCCCCAACGACACCATGTTCCATGTGAGCAGAATTATCCCTCCAACGGATCTCTGTTCCTTTGACTAATGTACCATAGCCACATCCCGAAGACACTTACCACCTCCGATTACATCGGGCCCGCTCGGTCATCCTCACCACGCAAGAGTAACTCTCCCATGCCGGTTAACTCTGTGCTCTCCTTTCTAATTATCCTCTCAGGCTCGTCGAAATCCGCGCTGCTCAACGCACCTTTGAGGGCGCCTACATCCGCACAGCTGTCTCACAGTTTACATTCGCCCTCGTTGTCCTCAAGATCTTCACAGCCGAATTCTACAGCGTCGGCGCCCTCTTCGCCATCTATGGCATGGCGGTGGTGCTTGTCAGCGCCTATCGGCGCTGGGTCGGAAACAGGCAGTTCTTCAGTGAAATAGGGGATGATGGAGTGAATAAGAAGAAGTTCAGGACGAGTGGGGAGGTGGTGGTTATCTTGACGGCGCTGAGTATGGGTGCTTATGCGAGCTTGTTGGCGCTGACTTTGAGGCTGCATCCGTAGCTGGATGGCTGGGGGTTCTACGAGTTTACGAATAGCGCAGAGATATCTGGGTTTGCGAGCGGGAATTAGTATTGTTAACTTGTTGCGGGAGTTTGGATTTTGGCGTTGACTGGGTAGGTATGGATATCTTGCCCTGGGAAGCAGGACGGAGTATCATGTCACATTGAATATGGTTTCACGAATCAGGAACGACGATGTCAATCAGTTCAATATTTAAACATTAATATATTTGATATTATTTATTTCTGTGCTGTTTGAATTGCACGTCTGATGAACAAAGAACTGGTATTACCATCACAGTTCCATTGTAGTTGTCATCCCGGAATTGGATTCCGCATATTGAACCACCAAGCTTCAAAACTCAGGTTTTTCTGAGTGGACTTTGTGCCATGAAAGTAACAGTGCCTAAAACGATTGATTAGCAATAATTCAGAATCGTTGTTTGTAGTTTTGAATTAGGTTTTGTTTGATGCAAGTTCAGTAAGTACCTAGTTATCCACATAATTGTTCCAGAACAGGTCTGTGATAATATAAATATTTCTCATCATGTTGCTTTTGTCTCGCGACAAAAAAAAAATCGTGCTTGGGCAGAATATTAGAGAAAATAAAAAGTAGCTTACCATATGTATAGACCTGTCGTGATGTTCATCTGGAATAGATCAGTAGGCCAGCCCACAAACACCTTTGACAGATGTCGAAATCAATGGTTGAGCCATTGGATTGGTGGAATGAATGACGAAAAGAGGAAGGTTGCGAGGCTTCAGAAGGGGTCTTTTGAGATCAAGCTCCATTGGAGCATTCATTCTCTTCCTATATTGGTGATACCTGGGTATCGTTCATCACCAGCCCATAGTATCAGGAAGATGGAAGAAAGTTGAGTGGAAAATATTTGCTACTTCTTTTAACGACGACTAGCGTGCCAAGACATCATCGTCTCGGCTCTGGACGCGGTTGTTTCCTCAGGTCGTCTGGGCGACTCGCGCAACCTCGATAGCAACCTTGATTTCACCAACGAAACCTTCTTTATTCCCACAACACCCAAGTTGGGACCCAATCGCAGCTTCTATTCAAGTTAAATACCAGCGGAGGATCGAGCCATCACGAACGATGGCTGACTTTCACTTTGGAGGAACTGAGGAAGAGAGCGCCGAGATAACGAAGCTCAATAACGAAGTCGTAAGTAGATCAACTACCTTGGAAGCTGTGCGATACAGAAGCTAACATATGCGCCGACAATACAGCTCGAGGATACAGATAACTTTGAAAACTGGGAGAAGCTTGTCCGAGCTGCTGAGTCTTTGGAAGGCGGCTTAAATCGCAACTCGAGTCCTCAAGCAATTACCACCGTCCGAGATGTCTACGACCGCTTCCTCCTGAAGTTTCCATTACTCTTTGGGTATTGGAAGAAATATGCGGATCTCGAGTTTTTAATCGCAGGCACCGAAGCCGCAGAAATGGTAAATAATGCTCCGAATTATAAAGGACGAGCCCGCTAACATACAGCAAGGTCTTTGAGCGAGGTGTCGCGAGCATCACAAACTCGGTAGACTTGTGGACAGACTATTGCTCCTTCAAGGTTGAGACGAGCCACGTTCCTGATGTCACCAGAGAGTAAGTATACATGGATGCTTTCCTTCCCATAACACAAGCAAGTATACATGAATGGTCCCCTTCCCATAACACACGCATCAGCAGCGATGCCATCACACATTCCACACGGGCTTGAAAGGATCATCCTTTTCACAGACGGTGAGAGTGCCTAAAATATCCATCGTGTGATATCATTCTCACGCTCCGGACCAGGAAATCTCTTTCCTGCCATTATTATTCGCTTCCAAGTCGTATCACCTTGCACATCATCTTTTTACCAGCTTCGGGATTTTGGGGATACAGAGTCGAGCACAGCATCCCTTTCCGTATTTGATGTCCCTACCACCTTCTTTGCACCCTGATTCCCCCCCTTGGGAGACTCCGCTAACATCGTTTCACAGGTTGTTTGAGCGAGGTGCCTCATGTGTTGGCTTAGACTTTCTGGCACATCCATTTTGGGATAAATACCTGGAATTTGAGGACCGCTGGGAGGCACATGACAAGATATTTGCCATTCTAAGCAGAGTGGTCCATATTCCTATGCATCAATATGCGAGGTATTTTGAGAAGTTCCGTCAACTCGCCCATACTCGCCCTGTTTCCGAGCTGTTACCGGCAGATGTTCTCGCAAAGTACAGCGAGGAAATCATGACGGAAGCGTCAAATTATCCTTCAGCGCCGAAGGGGGAGCTCGAGGTCGAAAGGGAGCTTCGCGCCAAGATCGATAACGACCATATGGCGATTTTCACGAACACGCAAACTGAGACAACGAAGCGTTGGACATATGAGTCCGAAGTTAAGCGCCCTTACTTCCATGTGACTGAGCTCGATGTGCATCAATTAGTCAACTGGCGAAAGTACCTTGATTTCGAGGAGGCGGAAGGAAACTATGTTAGAGCCCAATTCCTCTATGAGCGATGCTTGGTTACCTGCGCGTTCTATGATGAATTCTGGTTTAGATATGCTAGATGGATGCTTGCGCAGGATGGGAAGGAGGAGGAAGTTCGCAACATCTACCAGCGTGCGAGCACCCTTTATGTCCCCATCAGCAGACCGGGGATCAGGCTTCAATACGCATACTTCGAAGAATCGGCTGGGCGGCCAGATGTATCTCAGGAAATCCACGAAGCGATTCTAATGAGACTCCCTGGAAATGTGGAGACTATCGTTTCTTGGGCGAACTTGCAGAGGAGGCAGTCTGGTCTTGAGGCGGCTATTGAGGTTTATAAGAACCAGATTGATTCGCCTTCCATCGACATACATTCCAAGGCCGCCTTGGTTGTCGACTGGGCATTCCTTTTGTGGAAGATCAACGGCTCAGTTACCGACGCACGACAGGTTTTCGAGACCAACGCACAGTGGTATCCCAGCAGCCGCCAATTTTGGGAGAAATACCTACAGTTTGAGCTAGAGCAACCCACGAGCACAGCTTCAGAGAGTGAACAGTACACCAGGATCAAGCAGGTGTTTGATGATATAAGGAGAAAGGCGCGTTTGACCACTGCTACCGTCAAGGATTTGAGCCATTACTATATGGAATACCTTCAGCAGCGAGGGACAAGGGACGCAATGAAGGAGTTCCTACAAGTTGACCGCGAGATCAATGGGTAAGTTCAGTACCACAGCATGCTTTAGAGATGTTCTAACTCGGTCATAGTCCCGTGTCCGTTCGGTCGTCGGGGGATGGCGGGAAGCCCGCGGTTCAAGAGAATGACCAGGACAGCCAAGATCCGAAGGGTGATGCGTCGTATAGCAAGTACTACCGATTGCCAGAACTTGTTGCCAGTTCGCAGGTAAGAATGCACTGAATAATTAACTGAGATGCCCTTGTTAACCTGGATAGGCTACTGCTCAGTTGGCACCTTTCCATTGATCGACTGTTTAGATTACGGTTGATAGCAACGTCTGGAGGAAGTAGATTACCATGTTGCCCCGTCCTCCTTGCGCCTTCTCGTGGTTTCCAGTTTGTATGACTATAATCTAGATAGCGGCAGCTTCAGCGATGATGTAAGAAATGGATGTTAGAATAGTGGAACTTTGTTCACTGGTTTTGAAGGCCTTTATATCTCGCTCAATTCAATCCAAGCAACGAGCCTTGCAACTTATATATGACTTTCGGATTATTATTCGTGCTTCGTGATCTAGGTTTTCATTAACTATATATCCATCACTGGATTATCAGGGTGACTACCAGGTTAATTATTTCAGGATGTGGTTTTTAATAAATTTAAATATATATACAAATTCCGATCAATTAACTGAGTACTATTACCTCTAGTCGTGTTGGGCCACAATGCACGTATATATCTATAGTATAGGCCCCTGTAACAAGTGACTGGTACGAGTATTTGTATTTCCGAAGTTCCTTACCTTCGAGAGGGGAAGATCCATACTTGAGGCTGTATGAGATATGAATAGCAATTCCCCACTTCGTGTTGGAGTTGCTGGTAGGGTGCATTGACGTAGGCGCTACTACCGGCATTCTCCGTTTGTGTTTATGTGGTTGGGACGAGACTCCCCTCTAGAGTACTGACACAATATACCACACAACGCGCTCTACGCCATGTCAAAGACCATACAGATAAGCTCCCCGGCACAGTTTGCTGGCCTGCTGAAAAGCTCAGCGGTCGTGGTTGCCGATTGTAAGTTTCCATTCCTTGGCCTCTGAACCCCATGGCGGGGTAATTTCTAAGCAGTAGCATGGCGACCAGGCACCATTCGAGACCACGATACTGACACCCAGTAGTTTACGCGGACTGGTGCGGACCTTGTAAACAGGTTGCGCCTATATACGAAAAGCTCTCAGAGTCCCTGTCCCAGCCAAACCGCGTCACCTTCGTGAAAATCAACACAGATACCCAGAAGGAGGTTGCGGCGCAGTACAACGTCTCAGCGTGAGCCAACCCACGATACCGACTATACACACACACACTGACGCGGAATTTAGACTGCCAACGTTTATGGTATTCAAGCAAGGGAAGCCAGTCGAGAAAGTTCAAGGAGCAGACGTACAGAAGCTGCAGCGCGTAGTCCGAGACCTTGCGAATATGGCGACCGACGCCTCCGGCCCTTCGAATTCAGGCAGCGGAAGCTCGTGGCGCAAGATCGAACTGCCAAAGGGATATGGAGATGTTACGGATCAGGTTGAGATTAAAGGGCTTGAGCTTCTCAACTCGGATGGGGAGTTTGGAACTGTTAGGACCCTGCTGGAGACTGGCAAGCCTACCGCTCTCAACAGCAATGGGAAAGAGAAGGCTGATACCAAGGACTGGGTCGAGAGTGATACTGATGAGCAGCTGATGCTTTTCATGCCATTCCAGGCGAATTTGAAAATCCACAGCGTTCAGGTTCGTGCCTGCCTACTAGTTACTGGAACCGTACTAACCGGCCGATAGATCACCTCGCTGCCACCCGCGAACCCAGACAACGACGACGAAATCCCCATGAGACCCAAGACCCTACACTTCTACACCAACAAATCGCACATCCTCGGTTTCGACGAAGCAGAGGGCATCCCGGCGACCCAAGTCGTAGTCCTCGAGGAGAAGGACTGGGACTCCACCGGCACCGCGAACGTAGTCCTGAGATTCGTCAAGTTCCAGAACGTGACCAGCTTAGTCGTGTTTGTGGTTGATGGCGACGGGTCCAGCGAGCGCGTCAGGGTCGATAGGATCGCACTTATTGGGGAGACGGGGGATAAGAGGGAACTTGGGAAGTTGGAGAAGATTGGAGATGAGCAGGGGGAGTGATGGGAAGGAAGGGTAGGGTCTTCGGTTCAGGAAGGAACTAGATCTTCATAACGCTTCACACGAATAAAAATAGACCGGCGTTCGTCGAGAGTATTGATTTTACACCAGCGGGTGCCGAGTCCTTCAGACAGTACCATCGATTGAAATTAACATTCAATCGATATATTCACTCAAACGCTCCACTGAGCCGCACACAAGAGAGCAACAGTCGATATTTTCAAGTGAACCCATAATCTCATTCTTCACCACACTACACCCCCCCTCTACTCTCTCTACTCTCAAATCCCCTCTACAATCCAAACTAATGGAAAGAAAAAAATATGTGATGTCCAGTCAACTCGTCAAACCCTAGCCCGTCCCCCGCATGCCCCGAAAGACGAAATGCGGGCGAGAATCAGCGTCGGGTCGCAGTGAGCGAGTAACCGTATTTTGCAATTGGGTCTGTTCTGTGACCGTCTTGACGCTCGAAGCAACATCATCGAAGAACCTTGGCAGGCTACTGGATGTTTTGAGCAACACGGAGAATAGACGGTCGCCGCACGAAGAGGGAAAGAGGTTCGAGGTTGGCGGTTGCTTATATACCGTTGAGAAATTTTCTAGCGAGCCGCTAGTTGGGTTAGCGCGGTGGTGGGTTCGGATGCTCGCCGTGCGACCTTCAACCCTTGTATTAGCGCCTGCAATACCAGCTGATAGCTATACTGTCCACATATAACAGATTCACATATAAACTTGATCGTAATAATTTACGTTTCAGGAAATTGATCGATGCGAGAAATATTAATGTAATAACATTTGAGGCTTTGGCTAAACGAAAGCATTGCGGTCGGAATTGGTCATTATCAAGATGCCCCTTTTCCACCAACCGGTCTGAAGAGCACTCTAGATATACAAATCCACAAAAGAATAATACAGGCAAATGTGTGCTTATAGAGTCGATTGATAAGTCAACACCGGGCCAGAATACTAGCTCCTGTAGTGGCCCGTTTGTGCGGATAAGCCTACTCAACGACGAGCCCTCCCACAACTAAACATCTTTGCCTTGATGTCTTCTAACCAGCCACCAACTGTAGTCTTCAATTTATGAGATGGTCCAGTAGGGTCAAGTTCAGACTCGTCATCCATCTCAGAAAAATCAGGGACTTGGAACTGATCCCATGCGTCTCCTGTCCTCCACGGGGCGCTGACGGAGGCTTGTCTGCTTCTTGTTCCGGGATGTTGGTTGTACTGTTCTGCCCGTAGACTTGGTATATTATCCTGCAGATGACTGGACCCCTCCAACTGAGAACCATAATCACTGAAGCAGCTTTGGATTCCTCCCGGCTGTACATCAGCTGGAATGACTGCTGCATCATGTGGGGGTTGTCGGGCTCTTTGGGAGGTTGCTGGACTCCGTCTATCTTGAGATGGCTCTCGAGATACGAGAGGGTACGGTGACGAAGGAATACCAACGAACGCACTAGACCTCGGAAGAATTTGGGGATAGGGGCCGTTCATTATAGCCTCTGCACCGGATGTCTGCTCTGGATTACTCGAAATAACCGCGAGCCCGGTTTCACCTAGTTCTCCAACGCTAGTTGCCTCTGGCGCTTTGATCTCCTCATACTCGTCCTTTGGTCGAAAATGGCGACTGACCTGACGAAATAAACTTGCGAACCTTGCGGGCGGTGTAAACAAATCCTCGGGGCTTAATACTTCCGGGCCTCCCAAATCTGCCTGAACTGCAGCCTCTCTGTTGATCCTCACCGTCCCTAAAGACGATACTGATGCTCTTGCAACCTTCAGTTTGAGCTTTGGTGCTGAATTGACAGGTTTGCGAAGACTTCCAGTGAGTTGGACATCCCGCCGGCGCTCATCCAATGGATAGATCCCATCCAAATCCCGTCGCCGAGTAACTGGAGGAGAGGCTTTCGCTCGAACAGTAGAAGCTCGCGTCTTTAGTCTAAACTTCGAGAAGAAATGTTGTGTTGTTGGCCCTACCTGCGTCTCAGAATCATTCATTGTCAGAGGGTCCAAATATTGCTGGCCTGGGTGAATTGGAATCGGAGACACAACACCGACTGTGCCAAAATCGTCGTGGCCTCCAGAAGGCGGGGCTTTGTTACAAGGTCCAGCCTGGTCCAAATACCCCCCCGAATTCCCATGCTGGTTGCTTTTTCCAGAAGCTTGAGTGAACGTGAATTCACTTGGAACCACCAGGCTGCCATCGCTCCTGTACTTTCTGGCTGGGAATTCCGTCCGGCTATGCTTGAAGGAGTGTTTATAACGCTGAAGAGGCATTGAGCTGCTCTTGTCATCCGACGACTCGACATAATTTTGACTCGGTGCATCAAATGAGAAATATCGTGACTGGGTTGAAGACATTGAAACCTCTGGTATTATATCCGGCTGTGTTGAAGATGTCGAGTTGGGCCTTGCTCGGAAATACGGACTTGACTTGTCGCGTTTGTTCTGTGCTGATACCGAGCGTTGAAGAATAGGGGTAGTTGCTCTTGTCTCGAGACCTTGTGGAGCTTGTGTTGGCGTTACCGGATCTAACTTATTTCCAGATCTCTCGTCGCTGTCTGTCTTATCTGCCCCTGATACCTCACGGCTGAGAGGCTTCCTTTTAATATCGTGAATCGCAGCGCCTTGGCTGCTTGTCGGCAAGCTGGAGTCGGTATAAGTGCGAATGCGGCCGCCAGGAGGGCTAAACAATTGCTGCAAACGTGGAGATACGGCATAAGATGAACTATCACTAAAGGTAGGTTCATCAACCACTTCTTTGGGTTGGCTTTCTGGCTCGGTATAACTGAGAGGCCCATCTCGAACAAGGTTTCTCGACTTGGAAATTTCCGTGCTGGTGCTCGTTTCGATGCTTTGTGATGGGGTTTGATTGGGCCTTGTGATTCCCACGTTGTGTTTAAAGGCAGGTGATTTGGTTGATTCCGGCAACGACCTGTGGTGTTTTGCATTTTCTGGCACTGACTCCGAGTCATCTTGTAGTAGTAGCTTGCCACCGCCAACATATGAAATATCAGCAGGCTGGCTCCTTAGACTCTTTGTACCTTCATGTGGCGATAAGAGTTGTTCATTTGCGAGGAAACCACGCCCCTTTAAATCAGTCATAGCCAGATATGACCAGTCCGAGCTTAGCTCCCGATCTTCGTGGATCGTTTTTTCAACAAGAAAAGATGGTGGCGAAATGCCCTCCAATTCTTCTGGGGCATGATCCCCTTCCCTGGCTTCATTGAAGTCTTCCGTATAATCGTAATATAAAGGGGAAGGGCGACGCGCTTTATTTTGGATTGGGACAGAAGCTGCTGTGCGACTGGGTAAATGAGAATAGCTACTGGAAGCCACACCCACGTTAGCCGTTGATGGCGATTCTGGTGTATCGATATGATTCGAGCATTCGCCGGGTGCATCATCTCGTTGGATCACTGGCATGCGGTTGAAACCGTGTGGCGAAAGACCCTGCCCAGAGGCCATAGGTGTGGATCTGTTTACATTCGAGCGAAGTGATAAGGGGCGCAGTGATACATTTTGGCAGTTCGGACTGCCGGGTTCTCTTTGAATCTCAACTCGGCGTCTGTAATCGACTGCCCCCCCATCAGTCAGTGCGGGTGAACTGGGCCGAAAGCCAGGCCTTTTTAGCCTAGCTGGGTACTGGAATGAAGATCGTGGCCGCTGTGCATCATTTTGGTCGATCTGGCCGCTGAGGCTAGTGGAAGAATGAGGGTTTGCAAGCCTATATCCCGAGAATGAAGAAACGGTCATCGAGTATGAACGTCTGTCTTGATCTTCCAAGATCTTCGAGCTTTCAGAGGATTTCTGACTCGAGTTTTCGTATAACGACGCAACCTCTGACGTGGCATCTCTGCCGTATGAAGGTAGTCGACTTCTGTCATCAATAGTGGAAGGCAAACTGAACACCCGGGGTCCATGGTATGGGAGTTGAGGTTCCGCACGGCGGTAGTTGCTGCCGTTGCTCCTTGTTCTGCCCGCCGTCCTGGTAATAGCAGGATGGCGAGGAAGTCTAGATGGTTTGATGGAGAAAATCCCAATGTCACCAGTCTCGGTAGTATTCTTCAGCATGCTATTCAGCCCCGAGGGAATGAGGAGGGGGTCATTATTTTCCATGGCGAGGTTGTATGGGCGATGGGCTTCATGTCCTGCCTTTGAGCCAGGCTGATTCCGGCGAGACTCATTGAGGAGCTTCTGGGTAGCAGATCGCTGCTCTGCTGAAGTTGTTTCGTCCATTTTGGCCCTCTGCAAGTCTGCATCTGGTAGTAGGAGGGCCTTTGTGGAAGTTTCGATGGAAGGTGTCGAGATAAAGCCGACGAGTTCACATATGGAGAGGTCTATGTTTGGGCCTATCCGACGACATAGGAGATAAAATGTAGAAATGCAGAAATATCAAACCGGTACCTTTTGAGTAGTGAAATAAAAACCGACCTGACGGCCTGTGTACTAGCGTTCACAGAGATAGACGCAATGAAAGCGGGAAGAAAGGAGAAAGAGAAAGAGAGAAGGGGAGGTGAACAGTATTCTAGGTTGCCGTTGGATTCCCAAAGAATTGAAGTAAGGAAGGTGCTACTCATTGAAGTCTAATTCTGTTCTGGTTGGAGAAGGAGGTGGGCTTCTTGGGAGGAAAAGAGCATCACTTCACACCACTTCACACCTCCAACTGCTCTGCTGAGAATTTGTTGTTGCATCTTTAAAGCACAGCATACACCTCTTGACACATGAGAGCACAGGAGATATCTCATAAAGTGTCTGAATATGTCTGCTTCTGTTTGAGCAAGAGTGAGTGAGTGCCACCACCTAGTCAGGTGATAAGATGTGGGGTAACTACGTGGGCACTCGTTCAGTACGGGCCAGTATCCGTACCGTGTGGATAATAAGCTGAGGGCAAGGGAGCCAAGGAGGAGCGAAGGAAGGAGGGAATGACAGCGGTATGGAAGAATTACAGTTCATGCCGTCCAGCAGGTGGATCTGTAGTGAGGAGATCTGTCCTCGGACAAAGTTAATATACGGTGGCTGAACTGAAATAGACGCCAATGCACATAGCCTTTCAGCCGACAGTGCACCGGCTCATGAAGGCGCATGGGATATACAATTTTGGGTGTAAGTTGAGTTACTTTGCATGCTGGGGAGTGTATGGTATACGGCGGGAAGCAGACCATTGTGCCGTATTACAGTTGTGTGTATATGGATTGTATGGAGTATGAGTGTGGGGGAAATGGCAAGCTGGCAGATCGAGCCGTCGACCGTCGACCGTCGATCAATCGGCTGTGACCCATGTAGTGGACAGAGCTCAGTGGATGGATGGTGACTGTCATCCTGGACTGAGGCTGAGGCTGAGGATCATACTACTTGACTCTAAGGATAGATATAGAAGAAGAGTACACTGTGTTCGTTCGATTGGACGCGGTGCCATAGAATGAATGGACGTTGATGAGATTCTTTTGCCTCGAACCGGCCAGAGTGTATTGTCGTACAATTCCAATTCGCATAGTAGGAGTCACACAGGAGATAAAGTAGTGTATGTATGTATGTGCATATCTGTACCTCCTCCGCACTCCTCCGCACCAGATTACTCGTAGTGCCTGGGTTGAGTAATCTAGCCGCCGTATAGTATTTACTATAGTAAGTACTACTAGTATGTAGAGTAGTAGGACCCTTTCTCCGCGACGACGGCGCGACGATGTGGTTGGTATAGTTACTACTAGTATTATTACTGCTACTAGAGCATATGTGTACTGAGTAAGTGTGGTATGTAGGCGGGCGGTTGTGGTAGATGTGTACCGCGTCGTCGACTGTGTACTCTCCAAGTGCCATTCCCCAAGAATCCCCTAGGGTTCTCCCCCTGGTATGGTGGGAATGGTACCAATAACATACTTCCCTCTATAAACTATATTCTATACACCGGACTGTCTACGAGTAAGACAATAAGAACAATCCATCCCGTCGCGCCTTCTCCTCCGCCTCCTCCGCCTCTGCCGAATCCCTGCTTTTAGACTGATTTAAGGTAAGGCTACTGTGGTCTACTGTGGTAGGTAAGGTACCGCCCAGTGTATATGTATGTACAAAGTGACAAACGTGCACACCTTCACACACACCGTACACACCGTACACACACATAGCTCCAAAAGACACGCTGTTCTTAGGTTTCTAAGCACTTAGCGAGTTCCGCCTCCATACCCAGATAAAGACAGCCACATCTCCACCTCTCACCGAATCTTACAATTCAACAATCACATTCTCTTCTTTATTTGTCTTGGTCAAAAGCAAGTTTGCATAGCTTGCAATTGGGTTCACAGCTAAGTCGAGAAGAAGACGACTATCAATACCCAACAGGTAAGCATCTCTGCCCCTCTATATACATCCATTTGGCGGTACTCCCGCTATCACCGACCCCCCAGTCCCGCCACCTTCCCAAGCTTCCTATTTCTCCACGTTGAACCATTGCTAATTCTCGTTCCCACTAGATTATCAATAGAACGACCGCCCACAATGTTCAACTTCAAGAACGTGGCCTTCGGCCTCATCGGCGCTGCTGCCATTGCCTCGGCGTCTGATGTCCACGACCTCAAGACCGACACCTTCCCGGCTTTCATTGCCGAGAACCCGCTTGTGCTTGCTGAGTTCTTTGCACCATGGTGCGGACACTGCAAGGCTCTTGCACCAGAGTACGAGGAGGCCGCTACCTCCTTGAAGGAGAAGGATATCAAGCTGGTCAAGGTTGACTGCACAGAGGAGGCTGAGCTCTGCCAGTCCTACGGTGTTGAGGGTTACCCAACCCTCAAGGTCTTCCGCGGACCAGAGAGCGTTGCCCCATACTCTGGCCCTCGCAAGGCTGATGCGTAAGTCATTCTCATAAACACCCTGGCAGAAATGCATACTAATTGCCATCTTAGGATCACATCTTACATGATCAAGCAATCCCTACCAGCTGTGTCTGCTCTGGACACCGAGACTCTTGAGGAGTTCAAGACCGCCGATAAGGTTGTCGTTGTTGCGTACGTTGATGCCGAGGACAAGGCGTCTGCCGAGATCTTCACCGCTATTGCGGAGGCTCAGCG
Organism: Pseudogymnoascus verrucosus; assembly: GCF_001662655.1. NCBI lineage: Eukaryota > Fungi > Ascomycota > Leotiomycetes > Thelebolales > Thelebolaceae > Pseudogymnoascus > Pseudogymnoascus verrucosus. The sequence goes on from NW_017263719.1 coordinate 64,003, forward strand.
TGACAGCTTCCTCTTCGGTACCACCTCTGATGCCGCCCTGGCCAAGGCCGAGGGTGTCACCGCCCCAGCCGTTGTCGTCTACAAGAAGTTCGACGAGGGCAAGAACACCTACACCGAGAAGTTCGTATCCGAGGACATTGATACTTTCATCAAGACCTCCGCCACCCCCCTTGTTGGTGAGGTCGGCCCAGAGACCTACGCCGGCTACATGGAGGCCAAGATCCCCCTTGCCTACATCTTCGCCGAGACCCCTGAGGAGCGCACTGAGCTCGCTGAGCTCCTGAAGCCCCTTGCCGAGCAGTACAAGGGTGTCGTTAACTTCGCCACCATTGACGCCAAGTCCTTCGGTGCCCACGCCGGTAACCTCAACCTGAAGGTTGACTCTTTCCCCGCATTCGCCATCCAGGAGGTCGCCAAGAACCAGAAGTTCCCCTTCGACCAGGAGAAGACCATCACCCTCGCCGATATCACCACCTTCGTCAAGAGCTTCGTCGATGGCAAGCTTGAGCCAAGCATCAAGTCTGAGCCCATCCCTGAGGTCCAGGAGGGTGTCACCGTTGTCGTTGCCCTGAACTACGATGAGGTTGTCATCAACAACGAGAAGGATGTTCTCCTTGAGTTCTACGCCCCATGGTGCGGTCACTGCAAGTCATTGGCTCCCAAGTACGATGAGCTTGCCGCCCTCTACGCCGCCGATGCCGATGTTTCCTCCAAGGTCACCATCGCCAAGGTTGATGCCACTGCCAACGACGTTCCCGATGAGATCCAGGGCTTCCCTACCATCAAGCTCTTCCCCGCCGGCTCCAAGGATGCCCCAATCACCTACTCTGGAGCCCGTACCCTTGAGGACCTTGTTAAGTTTGTCGCCGAGAACGGCAAGTACAAGGCTTCCGTCGTTATCCCAGAGCCAGTTGAGGAGGTTAAGGAGGCTGCCGAGGAGGCTGCTGAGGAGGCTGCTGAGGTTGTTGAGGAGGCCACTGAGGCCGTGAAGAGCAAGGCCGCCGAGGCAACTGAGGCCGTCAAGGAGGCTGCTGAGGAGCACGATGAGTTGTAAGCGTGATGGGGAATGAATCTTTTTAATACCTGTAATGTACATATGCCTTACGCTCGCGTGTGAACTTTGGATTTGAGACGAAAGTATGATCTGCTACAAAAATTGCAACGAAATAAATTATACCTTGACACTATTTTGTGGAAACCAACACAGGTGGAACTGTAACCTCTGTAAAATACTGCCCTTTGACAATGTGTATACTTGTGAACAGAATACGTCTTTATATCAAATCAGCCTCTCCCTCGTCCTGCAACTCCATAGCTAAAAATGGCAAAAAAAAAAGAGGCAAAAAAACATACAACAGTGGGTATTCGCTGGTGGTCACCCACCCAACTACTAATCCACCGATCTCAAGCTTGTGTATGGCAGAGCGGACGGGATGCCCAATTCTCTTGAGTCTATGGTCGTATGTGTCAGTTGTTCGTCTCATAGAGTATATATACAACTTCACACTTCGTACAATAAGTGGCGGCCGTCTAGGATTTTGTGTCTCGAGGTTGTGGCATCACGGCTACAAGTTGAGTTACGGAGGACAGTCATTTCACGACATAGCTGGAACGTGATTTGTGTTTCGCAACTGCTAGACTTTGGTAGACTGCATTTTGTGTGCACCTATCTATGCATTGTAACGGTCCAGTAGCTCGCTACTGACTACCATTTTCTGAAACACAGTATGTGATCTGTTGCCTCTTGAGAATATATCAAGACTTTTCGTTCTCCTCGCTGGGGACAACGCCTTTTATTTGTAGTCTTGCCTTGGTAGATCGCAGGTATAACAAATAGATATTGTTACTATCGATTCCAAGGGCGATGCCGGATGGAGACGATTCCGCAAGCCGGTGCTGGCGGCGCCCACTTGGCTTCTCCGGCGAAACTGTTGCCCTTTGCACGGATCTGATTTGAGTTCAATAGAAGAGCCCTCCGTTTCATGTGTCCAGTACATCAACATCCAACTCCTCCATCATAGCCAGGGCCACAGACAAGCTCTCCATGAAGCCATTGACAGCAACACGCAGCATCCTGTTCGTTGTAGCTTTGTATTCGGTGCGCAGCACAGTCTTGTCACATTTCGCATCCGACGTCGGCGCAACGAGAGTCAGCGTGCGGCATACAAGGGCAGATAGCTCTTTGTCAACCTGTAGGGCCTGCAACGCAGAGGAAGCAAGGCGCTCAGTCGGCAGCGGGATGTCAATGACGCTGTATAGATGTCAGAGTATATTTTTTATTTAGTGTGGTTCATGATCTGCCTTACAGCGAGCATGGAAACTCCGGGTCCACGGCGACAGCCATAGTAACTCAAGTATAGCGTATATGTGAAGGGGCCTGAAACTCGGGGTGGTAATGTAGGGATCTTCGTAGCCTGGACGACTGGTCGGTGTCGATAATGCAGGTCCGTCGCGGCTCAAAACCCCGCGGCACGGACCAGTCAATTAGAGGCGTTGCTATGACAAGCGCACCCGCTTAGCAGTCCGGCCTCTGATTGGTTAAATCGGGGGGTAAACAACAACATATGGCCAATTGGGGCAACGTAGGCCTAAACAGTGCTTCTGGATTATTCGTATAATAATAGAGAGGTACAGTCCAGTCTTCAAAATACCAACAAGCCGACTTTCTACCAACGATCTCCTGTATTTACTCTCTCGCCCAGCTATATACTTCTTCCTTCGACACTGAGAAGGTTGACGAGTCTCATTCCCACACCAGCGACGAGTTCAAGCTTCATATATTCCTGCTCTATATCGAAGATAATGTTTGGTCAATAGCACGTTGCCACATCATCACGCCTGCCATTCCCTGGCAACTAGAAAAAGCAATACTTCCTCTTCGACCATTGCACCTACTATACACGCGAGTCGCTCCTGCCTCACTTGCTGTTTGAAAGCAAGCAACGAAACGTATAACACAGAGAGCCTGGCAGTCGCAGTGCCTTGAATCTTGTTTACCAACACAGCAATCTAATCTGCATCATGCCTTCTACCGTGCGCTCCCATTATGGGCAGATCATTGAGTATATACCAGGTAAGCATTCCAGAATCGCTCCTTCCCAATAGGTGTCTCCGTGGAATGCCGTCGGCGCCATATTTCTCCCATGCCGTGGTTTGCGCTCCGACGTGTAGATACCATGGCACGGGAGCATGTTGGATATCGCCGCCCGTATCGCCATTTAGTATTGCAGGACCATCATTCACTATCCAAGTATTTGTTTGGTCTTAAATGGGTCCCTCAATATCCGACGCCGAGACCCTCGTTGCTGGGCGCAAACAACAAGGCCCCAAATCATTGCTAATGTTTCTGCCAGACCGTTTATACCTAGCATCCTACACATCTACCCCAGGTCCCGACACTTACTTCCCATACCACGATAAACAACCCTCGAGGCGATCTCCGTCAAAGCGCTCATCCAGAGCTATTGACGGACCGGAACCAGTGGCAAAGGACCAGAACCCACCCTGCTACTTCTCTGTTGACGATACCCTGCTTTACAATGCTTTCCACCACGACTTCGGACCATTGCACATCGGACACCTCTACCGCTTTGCCGTCCAATTCCATGATATCCTCGGCGCGCCTGAGAACAAGGCGAGGCCAGTTGTTTTCTACAGCAAAGCTGATCCCCGCAGTATGTTGAATCTCCATAGATCGCAAGGAATGTTGCTGACAATAACTTTCTAGGCCGTGCAAATGCAGCTTGCCTGCTCGCATGCTACATGGTGTTGATCCAGTCATGGGCTCCCCATCTTGCTCTTGCGCCGATCGCCCAAGCCGACCCACCTATGATGCCTTTCCGCGACGCTGGATACAGCCAGGCTGATTACGGAATCACCGTTCAAGATGTTGTTTACGGTGTGTGGAGAGCGAAGGAGGAAGGCTTCTGCGCCTTACCACAGTTTGATCTCGAAGAATATGAGAGGTACGAGCGTGTGGACCAGGGTGACTTCAACTGGCTCACTCCCGACTTCCTTGCCTTTGCTTCTCCCCAACATACACCTGTGGCGCCAATCGCCAAGTCATCACCTTTGTATGCCACCCTTCCCACGACATTGGACCAGGTGGACGCCCACCCTACACTCCCCCAGCCATTTAAGAATGTGCTCACACATTTCGCCGAGCGCCAGATTGGCCTTGTCGTGAGGCTAAACTCGGAGCTATACTCTCCCTCATATTTCACGGCTCTCGGTATCGAGCACCTCGACATGATCTTCGATGATGGCACTTGCCCACCGTTGACAACTGTTCGCAAATTCATCACTCTGGCCCACGAGACCATCACCGTCAAGAAGAAGGGCATTGCAGTTCACTGCAAGGCCGGACTTGGACGTACCGGTTGCCTCATTGGCGCATACCTCATCTACAGGTACGGCTTCACTGCCAACGAGATTATTGCATTCATGCGCTTCATGCGCCCCGGAATGGTGGTCGGCCCCCAACAGCATTGGCTTCACCTGAACCAAGGCACTTTCCGCAAGTGGTGGGAGCGCGAGCAGTTCGAGATCGACATGCGCGCCCAGATCGAGTCAGAGATCAAAGCCAAGTTGGCCGCCGCACCAAGCACCCCTACCAAGGCGACCCAAAAATTCCGCCTCAACAGCGCACAAGTCGCCACCCCTCCCAACGGCAGCCAAAACAGACGTGCTCCCCTCGGCGAAGTCGACAACGAGCGCAACAGCCTCGGCGTCCAAGAAGACTGCCTCCCCGCCCCCACCCCGGGCCAGCCACGAAAGGGCAGCCGCAGCGGCAACGACCGCCACCACCCCTATGGCCGAAACACGGGCAGCTACGGCAGCTCTGAGGAAGCCACCGAGGTCAAGCGCGAGACGGAGATGATCTCCATCCACCGGCAATCCGTGCATGGCGAGTCCGAAGACGAGGAGTGGAACGTGCGTGTCCGCACCACGCGCAAGTCGTCGCGCTCGCCCGCTCGCAGCGAGGCGCGCTCCGTCAGCCAGACGACCACGACCATCTACTCCGCCATCGACAACGATAGCAGCAACGATATTGAGAATATCGGCAGCGGCCGCCCCAAGACGCCCGGAAGCATGAAGTCCGGAAGCGGATCCCAGACCATCGGCATGAAGGTCCGCGGGAGCCCGAAGCGCGCTGACTCGCTCATGGGCGACAAAGCGCGCGCGGGTGTCCGGAAGGCCAGCGGTCGCGTGGGGAGCGTCAGCTTGACTGCTGCTACGCGCAAGGCGTCTGGTCTCTAAGCCTTCCGTCTGTCCGCCATTGTTAGGGAGGCATAATCTGCTCCCTGGAGTTTTTGTTCCGCATAGAAAGTCGACGGATTTTTGCACTGCATTGTTGTTGTTTGTGTATACGAATTCCTGTCTGTCGTTTCGCAAGCCGGTCGGTCGGTAGTTTGCATAAGAGAAAGGGGCGTTTCATAGGCATAGGCATAAGTCATCGTCTCCATGTCTGGGCGGGGGCGCCTGGTTTTTTATTGCGTTTGGGCGCAGCATAGTGTGTGTGGATTGGTTGTTTTTCTGCTTTTGGAGTTTGGGAATTGGGTGGGCGTTTGTGATGATGGGGGTTGTGTTGTTTGGGTTCTAATAACCATTATTGCGTGTTCTTGTTTGGGTTTGGACTATACTGGAGAATGAATGATGATGAGGTTGATGATAGAGATTACTAACTGAGAAGACATCAATGAAAGCACAAATTCATGAATTCTATTTACTTATGTTTGAAGTTGTGATTGTTTGTCTGCTATGAGTGAACTTGAGTGATGATGAGACGCGTGAGGTGGCCAGTCACATGTTTGTATGCATGCATGATATCATCATCATACTCAAGTGTCAACAAACATATCACAATAGGCACAATCATTGCTACTCATCGACTGAACGTGCAAATGCTTTTTTTTATTCATAGTCTGTCTAAGTGAGATAGAGACGCCCACTTGGGTAGTAAGACCTCTATACCCCGCCGGAGATTAAAGAAATCAAGGAATCTTTGTCTTGTGTGTTTACGCTTGATCGATCGAGAGAGATAGAGAAGAGAGAGAGAGAGCGACAAAAAAGGTTGTGTGGAAGACGCCATCGGCCAGTGCAGGGGCAAATTCTATTCTTGACAAACTAGACGAGGCCAAAAAGGTAACAAAGATAGCCTTGGAACGCGTTAGGGGTCCCCCATCAGAAAAACGTATAGCGCGCGCAAAGATTTTCTGTGAATGAACCTCCAAAAAGCTCCGTCGTTTGTGTGTCGACAAATAGGTTATGCGAAAACGTGCTAAAAGCAACCCCATTACTTCACAAGTAACCCGCATGACCGATCAGGAACGCCAGCTTTTGTCAATTTACTCGTCGGCCTTGGCCTCGGTAGGTGCTGGAGCGGCAGCCTCAGTCTTCTCCTCAGCGGGAGCGGCCTCGGCGGCTGGCTCGGCCTCAGAAGAGGTCCAGAGGGTCTATATTTCGTTAGGGGTAGTTCACGACTGCAGGGATGGGTGTGAACAAACCAGGTTATCCCTTAAGAGTTGCATGATAAGAGTGGAGTCCTTGTAGCTCTCCTCGCTGAGGGTGTCCAACTCTGTTTCCCGTGTTAGTTACCGTCAAAGATACTGGATTCTACAACAGCAAAACTTACCAGCAATGGCGTCATCGAAGGCCTGCTTGGCGAGGTGGCAAGCCTGGTCTGGGGAGTTCAAGATCTCGTAGTAGAACACGGAGAAGTTCAGGGCAAGACCAAGACGGATTGGGTGTGTTGGTGCGAGATCAGTCTGGGCAACCTCAGTGGCGTTCTTGTAAGCCTCGAGGGACTTGTCGGCGGACTCCTTGCGCTTGTCGCCAATGGCGAACTCAGCGAGGTAACGGTGGTAATCACCCTTCCTATGTTCGATCGCGTCAGCTGCTGTCAACGTATGATGTCCAGAGTGAATTCTCACATCTTGTGGTAGAAAACCTTGGACTCTCCGCTCTGGGCAGATGGGATCAGGTGCTTGTCAAGAACCTCAAGGATATCCTCGCAAATCTTGGCGAGCTCGGCCTCAATCTTTTGGCGGTACTCCTTGATGAGAGTAACCTGGCCGGCGTTTCCCTTCGACTCCTCCTTTTGCTCGATCGAGGTGACAATTCTCCACGACGCGCGGCGGGCTCCGATGACGTTCTTGTAAGCAACGGACAGAAGGTTGCGCTCCTCAACGGTGAGCTCTTGATCTTCAGATGCAACATTCTTCATGTTCTCGACCATCTCTGTAAACACCACAAGTCAGCCCACGATAACGCGCTGGACCTCGTATAGAGCGACTTACCTTCATAGCGCTCAGCCTGCTCAGCGAGCTTCGCGAGGTAGACGGAATCTTCGTAACCCATTTTGGCGGGGATTGTGCTGTGATCAGAATACGTTAGTAAATGATGTACTGACGTTTGTTTGGAAGGCCAATGGGGCCGATAAGCCTCGTGCGGGTTAGGTGGTGTTAGGTGTCGCGCTAGATGCGTCTAGGGCAAGCTGGACGGCCAGAGGTGAACATGGACGATTGATATCTGGAGGATGGTCGCAATGATCTGATATCGGTATCTAGCTAGATATAGTGGACTTTGTGCTTGTGGTATGCCGTGCAGCTGATGGTATGAGAGGACAAGGTGCCATGTATGTGGGTTACCCCTCCATGGTTCCCGTGCCGATGGGGTCGTCGGGTATCACAACAACGGGAGCGAGAGTCGCAAAGCCGCGTTGACAATGATAAAGAGATATGTCGATGAGGCGCTCCGGATGGCGCAAGATATAGGATCCATTGAAGGGTAATGTTGTTGTCCGATGGAATGGGGGTAGGGGAAGGGCTTTGGGGGGTGAAATGGCGGATAACGATCGCCAAACAACAACAACATAAAGGAGAAAGTGCTCACCTGTCTTTTATAGAGGAGGTGAGGGGTTCTAAGTGAAGAATGAGGTTGATCAGACAGAAGACGGATCAAGGCGAGGGTAAAGTGAGATTATAAAGCGTGTCAAGGGGAAATATTGTGTATTTTGAGGTTTGGGTGAGTTGAGGTTGAAGCAGGTGGGAAGCGGATGGAACAACCGCAGTCTCTCGCTGTTTTTGGAACTAAACCGAATGAGGAAGGGACGAGTGTCGATCCAAGGAGTGAGGGGATGTGCGCTTTGGGGGGACGAGAGCGCAATCAGGCTGCTTTTCCTCAACAAAGGCATAAATTTGAAATTATGGGGGTAGATATATAAAATTGTAGTATTTTATTGGAAGTTGTAGGTATTTTCAATTATTTATTTAGTAATTACTATATATTTCTATATTTATGTTTTGACGCGCGCTGTACATGACCGGTCGGAGAATATAAATTGCATGTACTGTACAGCACAGATAGATAGGGATAGGACGAAGGCCACGGTGTGTAACTGATTGCTACTGGGTGCTACTAGATACACATCCACTACAATTCTACACGCACACCCAATGACATACTCTACGTATCTGCTCACAGCCCCAATACACCCGCATCCAATCAGGTGACCCCAATCTACCACCGTCCACACACCACCCACTAACCCCCAAAAAACCCCGTCTAATACCGCCCCCAGCTCAGGGTTCTACAGCATCCCCCAATCACGTGACCAAACAACCTATCCGAGCTTGCCCGTTCCGCCGCCAAGCAATGAGCTCAAGCTTGAAATCGGGCTTCCAAGGAAACCTACCTCCACCTCCACCTCTAACTCATAACCATATCAATTCCACCCCCAAAACACCACACAACCCACAAACTCACAAAATATGTTCCGCCAGTCCATCGTCAAGGCCACGCGCCCCGCGACCCGCGCATTCGCAACCACCGCCCGCGCCATGGGAGCCGGTGATACCGGTTCTGTCCGCCCATCTGGACAAACGTATGTTGCATCACCACTACCTACCCCCCCCCCCTTCTATCCGGAGACGGGACGAGCTGAGGAGAATCTTGACTAACTGTCGTGGTGTTGTAGTGATGCGTTCCAGAAGCGCGAGAAGGCGCAGGAGGATTTCGCTATCCGCCAGCGCGAGAAGGAGAAGCTCCTGGAGCTGAAGAAGAGACTCGAGAAGTCGCAGGATCACATCAAGAAGCTTGAGCAGGATATGTGAGATTCCCCCTTTGCAACTATATTCATACTATGAGTAGACATTATATTAGAACAGAGTGCTGACGGAGCGTCTCTTACAGTGATGAGTTCACCAAGAACCAGGGCGGCGAGCAAAAGTGAGTATGCCGCGACACCCCCCCCCACGGGACGCATTGGATGGACACTGGGCATAGCTGAGGCTTTCTCTCCGTTTAGCTGATAACCGATCTCCGTGGCGCCATGACGAGTTGAGTTCGAAGAGAGGAGGAGGAGGAGGAGGATTCACGTGGTGGCTGTGTTTAAATAGTTGGTAACGGACAGAGAGGTCCTATTGTACGGTGCAATTAACAGTGTACCATCACTGACGGCCCTCGGCCTGTGTAAACTCTCTACTGTCTCATATACAACTCTCACCTCACCCCCCAACTGCTACCTGCGACCGACACATCTTCTTGAATAATACAAATTTCTCCACTCTCGCAAATACATGGGGCAAAAAAACGTCTACTCCGTACCCTCTTTTGGGAAAAAACTCCATATACCCTAATCCTGTCCCCGCCCTTTCTTCGTGATGACCACCCGTTTCATGACCACCATCCCATTACCTCCTGCCCAAATACGACCGGAGCATCTCGTGGGATGCCTCGGACTCGTTGTCGCCGTGGATGCTGGCGCCGAGGCTACGGCTCTCCTTTTGAGCAGCTGCGACCTTGGCCTGGAGCGCAGCGGCGTTCTGATCAATCCATTGGAGTTGGGACAGATGTCCGTTAAGGACCTTGACGATCTGTTGTAGCTACACAATGTTAGACTATGCATTTAGAAGAAGTTTACAAAACCCAAAACTTACAGGATCATCCGGCTTCCCAGCCTTGCTCAAGCTCGACGACGCCGTGTTGATTTCCTGGATCATGCTCGTGAGATCCTTACCCATATCATCTAGACGCCCGGCCAACTTCTCAGCTAGCTTGTACATGCGCTCGCGCTCCTGATCCGGACCCTGAAGATTATCGCTCGATCCCAGATTCCTGTTGAAGAGCTCATCAACATCCTTCTCGTAGCGATCCAGCCAGCCCTCTAGCTCTCCTTGCATGTTCTCCACAGCAGTAAGCTGCTTCTCTACCTCAGACGTAGCCCTCTCAGCCTCGAACGTGCTGACGTAGAGTTTCTGGATCTTATCTCCGTTCTCCACCAAGAGTCTATCCCAGGATGCAACCTTTGTGGCCTGCTCCTGGAAGTCCTTCTGGTACTTGGAAAGGTCGCTCGCCCACCTGTTGATAATCTCATCCATAGTCCTGTTCTTCAAGCGGGACATCTGCGGCGCAGGCCCAGCGGTCGAGACATTTGGGTTGGTTGCCCCTGGAACTGCAGCTGCAGCAGCTGCGGGCGCCGTTGCAGGTGCAGCTGTAGAAGGGGTAGCTCCCGTGGCAGCAGGCTTAGCACCGAAGAGACCAGTAGCAGGCGCGGCACCAACTGCTGCAGTGGGCGGCGCAGCGGCTGATGTCGTTGCGGCGGCGGGTTTGGCACCGAACAGAGAACCGGCTGCTGGTGCAGCGGGTGCTGGTGCAGTGGTAGATGCAGGGGCAGCAGCAGAAGTGGTAGCAGCAGCGCCACCAAAAAGTCCACCAGGCTTGGGAGCTGCCGCAGTTGCTCCTCCGCCAAAAAGCGAAGGGGTTGCTGCTGCAGCCGCGGGGGCAGCGGGGGCGGTGGTTCCCGCCGGTGCGGCACCGGTGGTAGCTGGCGCAGCTGGGGGTTTCGCGGCCATGGCGCCTCCAAATAGACCTCCGCCTGCAGGTGCAGCAGGTTTCGCCGCGCCAAAGAGACCTCCAGGAGCTGGTGCCGCGCTCGCAGGTGCAGCCGCTGGCGCTGCTGGCTTGGGACCCCCGAAGAGACCACCACCAGCAGGAGCAGCGGGTTTATTCAGACCACCGAAGAGAGATGGCGCCGCAGCGTTACCACCTGCTGGAGTACCAGCTGGGGTTGTAGATGAAGGGAAGCTGAACATGCTGCCGGCTGGTTTGTTTGGAGCTGGTGTAGTTGAGCCGAGAGTAGGAGCAGCAGCCGGTGCATCAGCGGGTTTGGCTGCGCCGCCAAAGAGGTTGGCGGGTGCTGCGGGCGTCTCTGGCTTGTTCGGGGTAGGGAAGGAGCTGGTGGTTGGTGTAGAGCTGGGTGGGTTCTGAGTTGCACTCTGACCGAAGGAGAAGTTGCCAAAGGAAGAGGGCTGCTTGTTGGCCTGGAATCCACCACCGAAGAGTCCACCAGCCGGAGCCGCTGCCGGGGTTGCACCTGCCGTGGCTCCAGAAGTAGGCCCCCCAAACAAGCCCCCGGAAGGAGCAGTGGTTGTGGTTGAAGATCCAAACAAAGGCGCGGATGCGGTTGGCTTCGCAGCGCCTCCCCCGAACAGATTTGACGGCGCAGTCGTAGCTGGCGTAGCGCCAAAAGAAAATCCACCTGGCTTTGTCGTAGCTGCAGCACCACCACCCCCAAAGAGGCCACCTGAGGCTGGCTTGTTATCCGTGGCACCTGCCGTAGGCTGGCCAAAAAGGCCCGTCGTGGGCGCGCCCGATGACGCTGGTGTAGTGGATTGTCCGAAGAGATTGCCACCAGTTCCACCTGGGGCACCGAAGCTGAAAGACATATTGGGTGAGATTCGTCTGTTGAGCTCGTTGAGGATGGCAATTCAGTAGGAGCTATGTCGTGGAAGAGCTTATTGTCATGTATTTCGTTTGTTTCGAGGCAGAATTCTGCAGCGCACAGGATCGGGGCCGGACGCAAGTGGGCCAGTTGCGTGAATTCGTCCTCCTCTACAGATCTGGACGCGTGCGTGAGGTTGAGAGGGAAAGCGTCGAGGGTATTAGACGTAAAACGTGATAAATCAAGTGGTAGCCCAGATAGCTTTTACCGTGAGGCGCGCGCGGATCGCGAATTTCAAGAGCACCCATGCATCATTGGGGATTTAGCGAGCCTCATTATTTTTGGGCATCCAGACCACAGCCCAGACCCGCCCTCGACCATACACTTAACTTTTTATACACCGATGCATCCTGAGCGCTTCCATGGACTAGAGTTCTATCTACATTAAAGCCTTCAGTGCCCCCAAAGACGATAGTTTGCGTCCGCCGACGCCGCTGAAGACACGATGGCCGAAGACGACACGCAAGCAACGCTGGCCCCCCCTTCCCCTCCAAGCCAGGCCATCGAAGACCCCGGCGCCCACGAGCTGGGTGAGCGATACCCTCCCCCCCACAACCAGTGAATACACATAACTAACACCCCCTCCAGAATCCTCCGACTCCGACGACCACTTCTCCGATGCCCGTAGCGACCGCGCGGCTTACTCCCGCACCGCATCCCCCATCCCCACGACCCGGGTGGAGCGAGTCGACCACGAAGCCAGCTACGGCGAAGTCCCTGGGACAGCAGCCTACGACCAGCGCTCTGAAGACGCCCGGCCCGACGAAGTCGCCTTCGTTGAAGACGACACCCCCTCCGCCACCGAACCAGTCCCTCGTCCTCTGACGCCCATCCCCCAGACGGTGCTCGAAGAGGTCCCCCCCTCCCCCATCCGGGGCCACGCCCACAAACCCAGCACACCTAAAGTCTACCCCGTCGACGCCCAGCCCGACCGCGTCATCCACATCCCAGATTCCGGGGCTGCTTCTACAGAGGAGGAGGAGGGAGGATCCGTCTCAGGTACGCGGCCGCGCTCTCCTAGCTCCCCCTCCGCGCCCGAGTCCGAGACGAGGTCACGAACCTCTAGTGTCGCCAGACCGCTGTCTGTGAGCCACGCGCTCGCCCCGCCGGCGGGAGACTACGACACTGATGCCGACGGGGATGAGGACGAGGACGAGGATGCGGGCTTCGGTGACGACTTTGACGATTTCGAGGAGGGGGACGAGGACGCGGAGTTTGGGGACTTCGATGACGGGTTCCAGGAGGCGGGTGTGCAACCTGTACAGTCTTTACCGCAGATAGCTTCTTTATCCCTCGTAAGTAACACACACACACACGCATGCATTGCGCAGCACAAACCGTCCCACCCCGTCCCAACCGCGCGTGACGCACGCACTTCCCCCCTACCCCCTACCCCCTACCCCCAACTCCCATCTGCCACCCCCTCCCCTCCAACCCACCAATCCTACTAACACACCACCACAGCCCCCCCTCTCCTTCGACACCCTCGACTCCCCCGCCGAAGTCCACGCCGCCACAACCCCCTACCTAGACACACTCTTCCCCCCCTCTCCCCCCGCCCCCACCGTCGCCCCCCCCACCTCCCTCTTCCCCACCCCCCGCTCCGCCTCCCTCTGGGCCCAACTCAGCGCCCCCCCGCCCCTCAACCCACCAAACTGGCTACGCTCCCGCATTCGCCGCCTCTTTCTCGTTTCGCTCGGCGTGCCGATCGATTTAGATGAGATTCTCCCGGCGAGCAAGCAAGCTAAACTCGTTCTCCCGTCTACTGCATCCCCACGCACCTCGTCTGATGCGCGACTGGGATCAGTGGCAAGGTTACAGGGTGACAGCAACGGGAGTTCCGCCTCTGTCGACTCTTCGGGGAAATCGAAAAGAAGGCGTGGACCGCCGCCGGCGCCGGCGCTGGATCTAGGCGCTGCGAGGAGGTTGTGTAGTACGACTGATGAGGCGCTGGCGGGGTTGAGTGATAGAGAGTTGAGGGAGCATGTGGAGGTGTTGGAAGGGTTGAGGGGCGCGGCGGAGGGGGTGCTGGAGTATTGGACGAGGAGGACTGATGAGAAGTTGGGGGATAGGGAGGCGTTTGAGGGGGTGATTGAGAATTTGGTGCAGCATGCTAGGAAGGTTAGGAAGTAGAGGGGTGGTGAGGTGAGGGTGGAAGTGGGAGTGGAGTGGAGTGCGGGTAGCTGGGCTATTCTCTGCGCTGGATGGGGTGGTGGTGGAAAAGAGTGTTGTTTGTACGATGGAGGTGCATGGGGGGAGTTTTTCTTTTATATCTTGTTGTAATTATTCATGAGAGTGGCGTTAGGGATACCAGAGGAGACAAGAGTTAATATAACACTCCCGATTGCAAATACAATTTTTTGGCTCATACTATGGTTCAATTGCTTCATTACGTGCAGTTATGCCTTCTATGTGCCGCCACGGCGTCGTATCTTCTACGAGCAATGTCTTTCTACATACGCTAGGATAAATGCAGTCTGTGAATTGCAAATGCTAGATTTCTAACTGATGCCATTGACTAACTCCTTGATATATACCGTAGCCGTAGCTTCTACGTGCCGTTCGTATCTTCTACAAATCATGCCTTCTGCATGACATCCATGTCTTCTACGCCTTCCGTGACTCCTATATGCGACGCATACTATCCTCTACAAAGAACCAGATCCATACCTCATACCCACCTGCACTTCACCGGCGTCAACAATTTCTCATTCGAGATGCTACGCTACGAGGTGCCCTGCGAAACAAACAATTAGAGCAGAGTAGCCACCCCTTCCTCCTCTAGAGGAAGCCCATAGAACACAGCAGCAACAACAGCAACGCCGACTAATTCGCCCTAGTCCCCCCTCCTCTAGCGGAACTCCATAAAAACACAGCGGCAACACCTCCCTTGCCGCCTACCCTGCCGCCCCCCCAACGAACGTCTTCAACCCCCTCACCCCCTCAACCAAACCAAAACGGCTGCCTATCATATATCACAGGAATCGTTGAGCATAAAACGTCGAGGACGACGTCACAATGGGCACAAAGAACTCTGAGGTCGAGGTTAATGGGCGAAAGGACAAAGGACACACCGATCTAACAATGGCGACGACGAGGTCCCCGAGAAGGAAGTTCACCTCCTTGCCGAGTTGGAGGTAACTCACCCTCGCCACGAACTTACCTTAACCTTCTGTTAGTAACTCACCGGCGTTAGTAACTTACCACCTTCTTCACCTTCTTCAAGCTCTCACTTGGATCACGCAACGCCGATCACAAAACAACAACAACACGATCACAGCACAAGCACAACTCAACACAACAACACAGCATTCACCAAACACACAAACCAGACGAACGATCACCAAGCCAAGCCAACGTACGCAACGAACGCCAACAACAGCACCGCACAACACAACACAACAGCAGCACCAAAGCAAAAGGAAACAACCTTCATCAAATTTTCTCAATTCATCTGTTACCACTCTCCATCCCCCCATCCATCCATCCCGATCTACACCTTCCCCATCCATCAACCCCCGAAAGAGCACAACTCAAAAGAAAAAAAAGAGAAGCCGCAGATAGGCCGTCCGTCGTATGTTAATCCCTGAGAGTCTAAAAACTTTTCTTGTGTTGATTCGTTGTTTGGCGTGAGTGTGTGGGTGGTACTTGGAAAAAACGACGACGACGATAAAACACAGAGATCCGAAGAGAGAAAGGAAAACAACTAGTAGTAGGTAAGGCTGCGCGAGATCCCGTCGAAAGGAGGAAGAAGAGGCACATATATTGACCGATCCATCAGATAATTCTGTTTCCTCCGATAAAAGGCTATGCCGCTGAACCTCGAAAAGCACAGGTTGGAATGAAGGCCCAAAGAGCTCCGAAATCAAACCAGAAATCTGCACCCTCGAAGATCCATAACAAAGCGCCTTGAAGAAAACATGATGGCGGCAAAAAAAAACAAGAACACACCCTCGACGGGACACAAGCCAGCGAAAAGCACAAAAAAACAAAAAAAAGACCAAAGCACGCAAAACATTTTGTTACTGATCCGAAGCACCCCCAGGTCGTCGTCGCGTGATAAAAAGAGCCCTCTAATGCACTTTTGTACATAGGCCGTCGTTAAGTTAATGCAGATCCCCACCCATCATTTTTGACAAGGCAAACGCTAAGAGTAATAAACGGTAGCTCCAGGCAAAGTCGATGAGCAGAAGTGAAGCCAGATCAAACAGGCAAGCCAAGTGCAAGTACGCCGGTGAGTGCTGACTAACTAACTCCATTCGCGAGAGACACGGAAGAATCATTCATGCTTTTACTATAGATTGGTGGTTAGCAAGATAACTTTTACTGACATGCTTCGCAGGGTTTCGATCTCTTACCTTAAGAGGAGCAAAGTTTCCATAGGGGTGGGATGGTGGCATGCCCATGCCCTGGTACTGTGGTGGCGGTGGAGCCGGTCTGTAGGGGGTTCCAGCGGGACCAGAGTTGTTCTGGGAGCGTCCCCAAGAAAGGCGAACGCGGGAGTTTCCGATGGGGTAACCCTGCATCTGGTTGATGGCCATCTCAGCAGCGTGGCGCTGGACGAACTGGACGAAGCCGCAGCCCTTTCCGGGTGGGATCTTGACGTAGGTGATCTCTCCGAAGCCCTGGAAGAAAGAGCGGAGCTCGTCCTCGGTGACGTAGCCAGAGAGGCCACCGACGAAGACGGTGGTGTTGTTGGGGTCAGTGAACTGATTCATTGGCTGGGGGGCACCGTAGTAGCCGATCGGGGGAGCTCCCATGGAGTACATGCCAGGGGCCATGTTGCCTCCCATTGGGGCGCCAGGCATACCGCCCATGGCACCAGGTGGTCCACCACCGCCAGACTTGTTCTTGGGGGTCGCGGTGGAGATACGCATGGGGCGGTTGCCGCAGTAGACGCCCTGCATCTCGGTGAGAGCGCGCTGCTGGTCTCCCTCATCGGAGAAGCGGACGAAGCCGTAGCCACGCGACATGCCGGAGATCGGATCAGTCATGATCTTGGCAGACTTGCAAGATGGGAATCTGGACTGGAAAAGCGAGACCAGGACATATTCGTTAACCTCTGGGCCGAGGTCACCAACGAAGATGGAGAATTCGGGTCCACGGTCATCACTACAATGAGAGTCAGCAAAAGTCTCAGGCAAGGTGTTAAACACAGGGAATAAGGACCGAGATTCTGACCGTCTATCAGCGAGCCCGCCACCGGAAGCCCAGTTGAGCTTGAATGGGCGCGAGGTGTTGGGGATCATGGATCCGTTCAAGGAAAGAGCCTTGGCAGCAGCCTCAGGCGTGGTGAAGTCAATGAAGCAGTAGCCGGCGTTGCTAAGAGGAGGTTAGATCGGAAACAACAAGGTCAGTTGGCAGGATTGGAGCTTACCCAGAGAATTTGTCACGGATCATCTTGACGTTGACCTGCTCGCCCATTCCGAACCAGACGCTGCGGACGAAGTTCTCATCGATCCATGGCTCAAGCTCTCCCATCCTGTTGGAGGTTAGTATCCATGAAGAACAAAGGTCAACACTAGGTGCGGGGTGAAGCAACAGATCCAGGGGAATAAAGAGCTATCAAGCTATTATTCTTGAATCTGTATGATCACCCTGAACGAACTCAAGGTTGATACACAGAGGTACCAAGGTTGTGTATGGCCCAAGATCTACACCATGAAGGGATGAGGTTCAAACTTACCAGAGAGTGGTCTTGGAGTCAGGAGCGCCAGTCGATCCACCTTGGCCTTGCTCCATAGCACCTTGTCCCTGGAACGGGGCCTGGGTATCGGAGCCCTGGGGAGTTTGTTGCATGCTGGGCATGTTCTGCTGCATGTTTTGGATCGGTGGCTGACCCTGGGTGAGGCCAGTGTTTCCGTTCTCGGTGAACGGAGCAGGTTGTCCCTGCGAGGGGTCGAAGCTTGGGAAAGACATGGCGTTGCAAGCTTGATGGGTTGTTAGGTTTGTCAATGGCAATAAAGTGTTTGTGCAAGATTGGAAGAAGTACTGTAAAGGTGAAGGGTGGTTGTGTGGAGGAAGAGAGGAAGCGTCGAGGTAAATATTCTGGGCAAGAAGGTAAGCCTGTGTGACGCGTTGTGGGGTTCACGGCAAGGAATCGACGGCGACGGTGAGGCACCGACGGCAACCATTCTTGGGGGGATGGGGCTGGGAGTCACTCTACAGCAGCCCCACGACCTCACTTCGATCGCACTCTTTCGCCACGCACTGCGCAACTGGCGCAATGGGGCCAGAATTATCACATAGATCTCTCCTACTTGGAGACAACATGTCATGGACAGCATGGGCAGCATTTATCGAGTACAATTGGGACTTCAATCGCACCGTACGATGACCTCACTCAAGGACAATGCAGCCGGACAGGTCATAACTTTATGGGGGGGAAAAGCACAGGGTTGGGACGCGCAAACAGCAACTACTGAGCACTCCTGTATATATGTGGGGGGGGACCATGATCGAGATGTGTGTATATGCGCACTTACTTCAAAGAAGCCCTTTAAAGCCGGTAAGTCGTTGTCGTCGTCGGAAGGTTATCCAGGAGGAGAGCGAGTTTCGGCGGGATAAAATATGTGCAAGGTTTCGAGAGGTCGCAGTGGGGAAAGTTTGGGTTGGTCGAGAATATTAAAAACCGGCGCAAGATTTATACGTTTAGAAGGACCTGAATCGTGGATCGTAAAGATTTTGAAGAAAGGCGCAGATGCTAGTAGGTAGCTGGGGGACAAAGCCGAATTCGAAAGGTTCGTTGTTCTTTCGGATTGTTGGTTTTGGTGGAAAGCAGTTTTGGTAAAATCAGTTTTCAAGTCCGAACACCCGCGACGCGCAACCCAGACACACGAAAAGCACACGAAGGAGCCGAGTGGGAACTTTTTTGGCAAGCGGCTTGGGAGAATTTGTTTATCGAAGGAGAGAAACAAATATAATAATAGAGCGCACGCAGGACACACAAAGATGTCTAAATAGGGAAGAGTGAGGAAAACGGGCGATCGTGGCGATGAGGTGGTGCAAAAGAAGAGAAGAAAGAGAAGAGAGGTAAGGTGGAGGTGGGAGGGTGGAGGTAAGAAGAGGATAGAAGGTGGGAGGTGTGGAAGTAGGTTTTTGGGTGTGGTATGGTGGTTTGTGGTGTGTGTGGTGGTGTGTGGTAGACAAGTACGTAGTGGGCTGGCTGGGGGGGGGTGCAAGTAAGGTAGGTAAGGTACTCCTAGTGTGGTTAGGTGTGGTTTAGGTGTGGTTAGGTGTGGTTAGGTGTGGTTAGGTGTGGTAAGGTGTGGTAAGGTGGTGGTAAGGTGGTGGTAAGGTTATGGTAAAGGTAGCTAGGTATATTTCGAGTAGTAGGCTGAAAAAGTGTTGGAGGGGAGTTAGGAGTACAGCAGTAGTAGGAAGGGCGGCGGGGAGAGAGGGTGGGGCGGGAACGAGGGAAACCAAGAAGAGGGAAGGAAGGGAGGAAGGGAAAGGGAAAGAATTGGCTGTGAATTGACGGCAATTGAGGGTAGTTTGGGTTGGAAGTGGGCACTTTTCATGGTTTAGACGGGTTAGATGGGGTTAGTGAAGGGCTTAGATGGGTTTAATGGGCTTTAGATGGGATAGTTGAGTAACTCTAGAGCTGAGGGAGGGCAAGAGCAATGGATGGAAGGATTGATTGTGGGCAGGGCAAGGAGAGAAAGGAAGGAAGAGAGCTAGAAGGCAATAGAGCAATACTAGAGATAGTAGAGATACTAGAGATACTAGAGATGCTAAAAGTTGAGCAGGAGTAGACTTTGGCTAGAGGTACTGACTATACAATACAATACAATACTGGCGGGCAACTTCGGACGGCGCCATGGTTCATAGCCATACCTTGCGCAGGTTATCGAGGTACACTGCCATACGATAATATATGGACAAGTACATAATTGCCATGTTCGTAGCGTGGTAGTGGTGGTCTGTCCATCGTGAGTTTTATGTATGTGTGTCTGCGTATGTGCATCTGTGTGTGCGTGTTTCTGGGCAGAGTGGGGAAGCTCAGAGGGCTGTGTTTGTTTGGTTTCAGCCGCCCAAGATACTTTAGTAGGAGACGAGGTAGACGAGGTATTAAAGTATGTACAGTACTTTTGCATTTAGTCTACTCTACTCTGACCACAAAGTGAAGTATCACAGGTAACACAATAACGACAATAAACGGCGATAAACCTCCTCTGGACCCGTCTGTACCGTCCATCCCATCCCTAGCTTCACTGTTGTGCTACTCGAGTCTAATAGAAAAGACACTATATCTGTATAAAATGAACTGACACGACAACTCCTCAAGCTAGACAGGCCACTACTCCTACATAGTATATCCATCTACTGACCTGACCATTACAGAGTATACCCAATCCTCTAATTATATCAGTCTACTCAACCATCTATTCCTGTCCATCCCCGTCTCCTCACCCGTCTATTCGCATACCTTACCTGCACCTCCCCAAGCTAAACACCAGGAGCTTTGACATCCCCATCCACCCCCCCCGGTCCTCCTCGCCCTGCCCCGGTTGAATTCCCGAATGAAACCAATCTCCTTTGCCCGCACCCGCCGCGCTCCATTCGTCGTCATGTTTCACCTTTCCCGGCCTCGGGTGCCTGAGCGAGGTGAGCGAGGTGAGTAAGATATCTTACTCGCGCGTACATACCCCATCCTGCAGTTACAGTACCTGTTTCTGCCAACCTGCTAGCACTTCTTGCTAACGCTCGTTGTCTTGCATATTACAGCTATTTATGTATGCTGCCCGATGCCCGTATGCGGGTCTTTTACGAGGTCATTGGTGACTAGACGTCCTGTACCTACCTGCTCCGCGCGCCGGATCCATGCATGAAGGCAGCACGATGCATGTAGGAGAGGTACAG
Organism: Pseudogymnoascus verrucosus; assembly: GCF_001662655.1. NCBI lineage: Eukaryota > Fungi > Ascomycota > Leotiomycetes > Thelebolales > Thelebolaceae > Pseudogymnoascus > Pseudogymnoascus verrucosus. Next base: position 84,647 of record NW_017263719.1, read on the forward strand.
GACAGCGACAGGAGTACAGTGAGACAGTACAGCCAACCTGTCTCAAATCGTTGTACCTTGAAAATAATCTTGAAAGTCCGGGGGACTGCGCCCTCTGCCCATCCATCGCCCCGAACCGAAGCAAGCAGGCAAGCAAGCAACTAGAAACCTGCCCATAATCCTGTCATAAACTGAGTAAAAGACAAAAAAAAAAAAAGGGAAACAGTTCCAGCCGGTCATGGTTCACAGTTTCCCCTCATCTCTGGCTCACCAGATGACATAGCACGCACAGTAGTACGGCCTAGTCGACACCTCCGCGCCCAATGGCTCCATCCCCTCCAGCGGTGGCTGATCAAATGGCTGATCCGTGGCTGATCCGTGGCTTCATCAACAGCTTCGTTCCAGGGCTTGGCTGCGCTCGCGAGGTGAGGTACCTGTCAATAGTCAGGTCAGCTAACAGCTCGCTCGCTCAGTCGATAATAAAATCAAACCGATAAATCGCATGGTCTACAGCAAAACAACCCCGTGCCCGCGCATCGCCCGCGGTCGACCAGCAAACAACAACGCTGGGAAGATGATCTATCCCCCTCTCTGCTGATGTCAAAAATCCGCCTGTCTAACTATCCCATCCCATCCCATCGCATACTGTACCGTCGCATCCCCCTTCCTTCCCCCATGCCCTCCCGCTTTCCCCTCCCCTCCCCTCCATCCTATCGCGCATCGCGTATCATCGCTCCTCATCGAAGATTGGCACATCGCATCGCGATTTCATGCACGTCATCTTTCTCACACAAACGACGCGCACCAATTGGCTCTGACGAGGGGCCTGCCCTGACTGCATCGCAGATTATTTACCCGGGATAGAAAATCTGCAGATGGGATGGCTGGCTGGACGCTCCAGATTGATTGAGCGAGGGCTTGAGAGCTGTGCGAGGTACGTATAGGAAGTTGGTGGTGGTGGAGCTGTGCCGTTTGCTACATACTTTCCGCGGCGGCCCGAGATGTGTTATATCTCACGTTTATATATTCGAGAGCAGCTTCATCGACCGACCGACGACATCCGCCTTCTCTTACTATGCTGCTGCTAGCATTCCGTGAGCCATTTGGCTGTGAGCACGTGTTCTAGTACTGGCTGGTCGTGTGTGCAAAATGGTAGGGTGTGAGTTTAGGTACAGCAGTACAGCACAGCTTATCGGCTTAACCAATGACATCCCAGCCGAGGTTCGAGATGGTAGAAACGCCTTCGTCGCAGCCTCAAGGGGTCTACTGTTCAGCCTCACTATAGCCATTCAACCCCCTTGAGACACAATATCTATCCCCTCCTCTACCGCCTCCCTCCCTCTCTACCCCCATCTCCACATCTCCGACCATCTCCCTGCGAACATCCCAACCCCAAAATGACACTCCTCCACTGCCTCCGCTCGTCCCTCCCGGACCCCTCCTCCACTTCCAACATACCCCTCATCGCCCTCACCTCCCTAACAACGCTCTCCCTCCTCCACCTCACCCGCCTCGCCCTCTCCGCTCCCGCCCTCACAACCCGCGGTCCCACATCGACGCTGCTCCCGCACCTCTCCCAGGCGGCCCGCGAGGGGCTCGAGTACCCGCCTGATATCCTGCCGGGGGGGAGGGATGTGGATACACCGGTATGTGCTGGCCCCATTATCTACCTCGTGGTCCTGTCTAGTCTTCTTGTGCTAGATAGCAACTAGGTGGTGGCGGTAGAGTTGAGGAGGAGGAAGTAGAAGCAGAAACAGAAGCTAACATCTAAGTAGTATGGCTCAATAAGGGTCCATGAATGGGGTCCAGAAACCGGCCCCAAAATCCTAATGGTCCACGGCATCACCACGCCCTGCCTCGCGCTCGGCGGGCTCGCCCACGGCCTCGTGGAGAAGGGATACCGCGTCATGCTCTTCGATCTCTTCGGGCGCGGATACAGCGACACACCCACCTCCCTCCCGCACGACCTGCGGCTGTACACCACGCAGCTCCTGTTGGTTCTCTCTTCCTCCTCCCTCCCGTGGTGCGTGCCAGGTGGTTTCACACTCCTCGGTTACTCTTTGGGGGGAGGCATCGCAAGTGGTTTCGCGAGTTACTTCCCTCATCTCGTTAGCAAACTCATCCTCCTCGCCCCAGCGGGGTTGATCCGACCTCAACACATGAGCTCGAGGAGTACAGTGCTCTACTGCACCGGTCTCATTCCCGAGAGCTGGCTGGTCTGGCTTTGTGAACGCCGTCTACTCGCCGGGCCGATGTACGCCAAAGAAAACAAGGCCCCAGCTTCCGTACTAGACGCCGAACTCCCCGGCCAAGAAGGCGTGCCGAACCCAGATTTCACACCCCTCTCCCTAACACGCCCCTACCTCACCGTCCCCGAAGCCGTACAGTGGCAGCTGCGTCACCACCCGGGTTTCGTGCCCGCATTCCTGAGCTGTATCCGCTACGCGCCGATTACGGGACAGCAGGAGATCTGGGAGAGACTACGCAGGGGGAGGACGGATGAGGTGCTGCTTGTGGTCGGGACGGAGGATCCGATTGTGCTCCCTGACGAGGTGAGGGAGGATGCTGAGAAGTTGCTGGGAGAGGGGAGGGTGAGGTATGTGGAGGTTGGGGCGGCGCATGATTTTGTGATTACGGATGTTGGGGAGGTTGTTGAGGCTGTGGTGGAGTTTTTGGAGGGGGGGAAGGGGAAGGTTGAGTAGATTTTCAAGATTTTTTTTATTTTTTATAGAGGGTGGAGGATAGGGGTGCGTTTGATACATGAGCGAGCGGTTTAATATAATGGGTGGGAGGAGATGGGGATGTGTAAGATGATAGAGGACAGAGTTAGAGACGTTGGATATCTATTTATTTTATCTCTCTCTTCACAACCCGCTCCCCGCAGCCATAAAGCACACCGCCAACAGTAACAGTAACACCCCCAGCCAGCCTTTCAACGCAGCAATGTATATATCCCCCCCCCCCCAGAACGCCATTTCCATTTCCATTTCCATTCCCATCCCAGCAGTTCCCCCCCCTCAACCCCACAACTAAGCACCATACCCCCCAAAACACTCCTCCCTATGCACCCCCAAACACTCCAGCGCACAACACCTCGTCCCACACGCCATACACCTCACGCGTCCCCAATACCCACAAACCTCACAGAACCTCCTTCCCTTCACCCTCGCTGCTCCTCCTCCTGCTGTCCCCTCAAACCCGGCCTTGGCTTCTAAATACCCCCTAGGCCGTTCTGCTAACAAACTTTCCACCTCCTCTTTCGTTGGCATACTTGGTATCCTGGATCTGAGCAATGGATCGCTATCCCCAGGGTGTGGTGTGAAGTTCGGGGCTGTAGAGAGGAGGAGTCCTCCGGCATCAGCATCTGCATCCGCCATCACCGTATCAGGCTGCGGCGTCTCGATCTTCATCGGCGGAGGCGTCGGTGTCGCAGCCGCCCCAGCAGCGAGAGAGCGACGTTTATACCCCCTCTTCGACTGTGCCGCCGTAGGCGCAGGGCTCGCAGCGGCGGGTGTGGGTGTGGATGTGGCTGCGGCGGTGGTGGATGGGGCAGCGGTTGTGGAGGAGGGAGGGGCGAGAGCAGCGAGGGCTTCGGCGTCGGAGAGGTGGTTTGCGAATGTTTTTTGGGATTGGAGGATTTTGCGGACGGCGGGGGTTACTTTTCCGTGTGTTGCTGGTCATCATTAGCTTTCATCCTTCCATTTCTCAGTTCTCCCATCACCGCGCTTCCCCCCCGGCCTCTTTCCCCAGTTCCAGCTTTGGTGAACGTAGGCAGGACTCGAAGCAGTTCCACGCGCCGCCCAGGAAAGGAAAGGGAAGTAAAGCACAATAAGGAAAGACAAAACTCACCCCTCCCCGCCCCATCCCTCCCCCTAGGCACAACCGGAATACTCACCTCCCTCCCCCCCCCCTCCCTCTCCAACGCCGCCAGGTCCCTCGCAACTTTCGCATCCTGCCTCGCGCTCTGGTCGTGCGCGCTGGCGGTGTGGCGCGCGCGTTTGCGGGATGTAGGGGCTGCGGCGCTGGAGAGGGTGTCGGGGATGTAGGCCCACCCTGCCGAGGCGGATTTGGAGGTGGGGAGGTCGTGGACGCCGAAGAGGTCCATTGTGGCGTGTGGGTGTTGTAAAGGTTGTGGAAGGTTGGGTGGGTGAAGATGGTGGAGGTGGGAAGGTGAGGGTGGTGAGGTGGATGATGGGGGAGGCGAGGCTGTGGGTGGGAAAGTTTGGGTTGGCGAGGCTGTGGGAGGTGGGTGGGTGATGCGCGCATTGGGGGTGTAAAAGTTAAATAGTTGGGGGAATTATTGGGATATAACATAACATATCACAGCAAGGCAACGAAGAATATACACGTCAAGGTATCCATAGAGATCATATACATCTCGCGCTCAAACCCTCATTTCGCTACAGTTCCATCAAGCCGCTGAAAACATCCGCTATTTCCCTTCCTTCATCACTACTTTTCTTCCCTCATATCCAGTCCAGCCCTGCCAGACCCCGACCGTATCATAGTCCTCCCCTGTATAAATTGCCCACTGGTTTACTTCCTCCTCTCAGCATTATCCAGCTTCTCCTCCAACGTCTCGACGTAGGCGTGCACACGCTGGACTGCGGCTTGTAGGGACTATATCACCATCGCGTTAGCCACACATCCAATATCCAACCATCGCACTGCCTTTCCCTTCTCATCCTCTTATTCCTCCCGCAACAGAAGAACAGCTGGGGCTTGGGGTTGGGGAGACGTACATAAATATCCTCCGTCAACAACTCATTCGCAACCCGATACTCCTCAAGGACGTAATAATACACCCCCGCGCCGGTCAAGGTGCTGCCGAGGAAGAATCCGAATAACCTATATCTCTCATTAGCCCCTCCTCTTCATCCTCTTCCCTCTTCTCCCATCCATCCCCATCCCCTCATATGCCCATACCCATCCTCCTCTCTATCCTTCTCATCCGCCAATCTTCCCCCCTCACACCGCCGAAACGCAAGGGCGCGCAAGTGAACCAACAGTAAAAGGAAAGAGACTCACCCCCCACGGAAAGCACCAACAGGCTTCCTCACAGGCAACACACTCCCCTCCTCCGCCCTCCTCGCCGTCGTCTGAAACGCGCGCGCGCACCTCGGCGCGACTGCTGTGTTTGCGACGCGGCGAAGCGCAGCGGGTGTGAAAGCGCGGGACGCCATTTCGTTTCGTTTAGTTCGGGGTGTAAAAGTGGTCGCGCGACAGTTCTATTCGAGAGCTGAGATGGCCGGGTAATTGCAGTAGTAGTATGTAAGGCTGTATAAAATGTGTATTGGTAGTCCTCGGCGTAGGTACGAGCATTACTCGACGTAGGTAGGAGCTCTGAGACGTTTACTGGGGTTCGGCATGTGCGCTAGTGATGGGCGAGGAGGGTGGATGGTTGGTACTTGGTGGTACTTGGGCGTGGGGGGTGGGGGTCACACACACACACGACCTGGCGCTGAGGAAGGGGGGGGAGGTGCAGGCGAGGCTGGGGATGGGATGGGGGAGAGGCGGGAAGTCCGGATGGGGTGGGTGTGATTGAGGCGTGAAGAGGGTGAGGATGGGATGGGGGTGTTGTTTGGAGAGAAGCTGTTGGTGTGGTTTGGGTATTTCGTGTTAAGCTGGTGAGAGGATCTACGAGCACCCATCCATTCCTCTCATGCTCCAGGATATAGTGTAGTATATAGTGTAGTATGCAACATAAATGTCTATTTTGCAATAGATCTCGATTCATCGAATCGTCATATGCTAATCGCCCTCAGCTGGCTAGATAGATAGTATAATACACCCACAACATCTCACATTCACAAACCCCCCAAAAACGCCCGCATAAAAACACTTCAAACTGCCTCCCAACCATCCCAACGCTTCTCCAAACCCCAAAAACCATTACCATAGTAACCATCACCCATCAACCATCTCTCCATTTCCCAAGACCCTACGTCTCCATCGCCCCCGCCGCCGCCTGCTGCTCCGCCAACGCCTTCTCCGCCCTCTCCGCCCTCCTCGTCGCCTCCTCCACCTCCCCCCTCAGCGCCTTAATATACTCAATAGCATGCTCCACCGTGCTGGCCTTACTACTACTACTCTGCTGCTGATTCTTCCCCCCTCCTCCTTCCCCACCATCACCGTTTTCCGCATCACCGCTCCCGCTCCCCGCTGCCGCGCTGCCGGGTAACAGCGTCGCGATTTCTTGGAGGGCGGAGTTAATCCTATTCCTCCTCCCCTGCTCTGCGATCTTGTGACTCGTTCGCTTTGAGGTTAGGTTTGTTGATAACTCTGTTGGGTACGAGACACCGGGGAGGTGGGTTCCCTCGAGGATATTCTGGTAATTCGACTTCGTCGCCAACAGCAGCGAGGCGGTGTCATCGCTGATCGATGGCCCCCTCGTCATGGGCTTCAGACTGGGCGAGATGCGAGGGAGCAGCGCGGGGGAGGCGTGCACGGATGGTGGACGCGGTGCCGAGCCGCGGGCGGCGAGTTTGGGAGTTTTGCGGAGGGAAGGGGTGGATGTTGGGTTTGGTGTTGGGGGTTGAGGTTTTATTTGCGGGGAGGGCGTGGGGTTGTTGTTTGTAATCGTAGAAGTAGAAGAAGAAGTATCGCGGTCGTTAAGGGGTTTAAAAGACGGCGTGCGGGAGCCGGGATTGGGGAGGGAGGCAGCTGCGGCAACGTTATTTTCGAGCGTAGCAACCTTGGGTGGTTCGGCGTGCGGATTTGCAGCTTCGGGGAGGACGAAATCTTCCATTAGCTGGTCGTCGTCCTGCTCGGCGTGGACACTGAGGGAGGGAGAGGCCATGGTCTCCTTATTACGCGGGATGCGCATTAGGGATGCTGGGGTGGCGGGGGACATTGCCGCGGTGCCGGAGATGATTTGTTGCACGCGCGGATGGCTGTTTTGCGCCGTGAGGTAGGGGGATTTCCTGACGGAGTTGGAGGAGGGGAGGGGAGGGGGAGCCATGTCGGAGAGGTGCTCGGGGGAGATGGAGTTGTTCTCCGATGAGGAATCTCGTGGCTGCGGCTGCGAGGGGGAGTTCGTCGACGACCGCTTCGCTGCTAGGGCTGGCTCGACGAGCTCAGATAGCGTCTCAGCTGATATCGAGGTGCTTGTCATTTTCCTCCTCTGCGCCTTGACGACGGGGGACTGGCGGACTGCGCGCGGGGCTCGCGGCTTGGCGGGTTTCCGGCCCGCACCGATGGAGTGCTTGCGTCCTGGGCCTCCCGTGGAGTTGGCGGGAGGGGGGAGGAGATCGATGTTCATGTCTGAGGGGGAGGAGGCGGAGACCTCGGCGCGGGAGTACATGGAGCTGTACTCGGTGTGGGCGTGTAGTGCTGGGGAGGAGAGGGGGCTGAAGTAGGCACCTGGGATGGTGTATTCTGGGAGGCTGAAGTGGGTTTCCAATGGGGTGACGGCGGGGGAAACGAGGGGTGTGAAGGCGAGCTTTTAGTTGAGTTAGTAATTTGTTCGGAGAGGGGTACTTCAAGTTCTTCGTACCTCCTGCTCCCTCAGGCGCATCTGATAAGAATCAAACATCGCCTGCTGCTGCGGATCGTGCTGTTGCTGGTACAGCTGCCTCTCACCACTGTGCATCTCAATGCTATTCGGCGTGGGCGGCACACCACGATTGTTGTGTGGGACATAGTAATTCTGGTGCTGCTCCTGGACAATGCGCTGCTGCTGCTGCTGGCGCTGCAACTGGAGATACTGGATCTGCGCATCGATCTCGACGAGGCTGCTATCCGGCGCCGCGGCGTTCTGCGTGATGACGGGCGAGGGCTGGGTCATCGCTGACATGGCCGCACTCGTCGTAATCGGCATGTGGTTCTGCATCATCCCGTGCTTCTGGAGATCCATCATCGCGGCCTCATTCCCCATTGCCGAGCCCATCGCATCAACGCCCCTCTGTCTCATAATCTGCGCATGCTGCTGCTGCTGCTGCTGCTGCTGTTGTTGCGGCTGTTGTTGTTGTTGTTGCTGTTGCTGATTCTGCTGTTGCTGCGGGGCATAGTCCTGGAAATTAAACCCCACCTCGTCGCCCATGCCATTGATCCCCAAATCGAGAAACTGAAAGTCATCCTGCGAAGCTGCCGACAGCGTCGGATCACTACTCTCCCACGACGTCGTCGTGTCCATCATCGCGGCGTCGAGTGTGGTGGTTGTGGTTTGGGCGGGTGCTCGGCGTGCGTGGGGGGTGGGGGGGCGGTCGGTGGCCGTCGCAGCGCCGCGAGCGAAGACCCTTATCGAGCGGCGGTTGTAGTGATGGGCGCAGCCTCTCGTGTCGACTCGGCTGCGATTTTTTTTTTCTCTTCGGGGAGCGGCGACGTTAAGATGGGATTGCGGCGGTGGGTTATGGCGACGGAGACGGGTGAGATGGAGATGCAAAGCTTTTGACAGAGGGCTCTGCTCGGAGGAGAAGCGGCGGGCTAAGGGTGTCCACCCTAGAGACTATGGTTGGAAGTGGTAGAGTGTGGAATATGTGGGAATAGAGAGAAGTGACTTACTCGAGGCGATATTCGGGGGTGTATCTGCAAGTCACTTTTGACTAACCCCACATCTTTCCATTGCTACATTGCCACTTGGGATTTTCGTTATGCAGCAGCGTCGAGTATTATCCCAGCTAGGATGATTAGTAGTTTAGTGGTGTTGGTTCCAGGGTTTAATTGTTCCGACACAGTTTGTTTCCAGTGGCTTCAGATGAGGGATGGGATGTTTGATGGTTAGGGTTGGGGATTAGAGGAGTATAGAGATAGAGACGAGTATAGAGTAGAGACGAGTATAGAGTAGAGACGAGTATAGATAGAGATAGAGAGGAGTATTAGTATAAGTATAGAAATGCCGACTGCCTCAAAGTACGCCTTATAGATAGATAATATAAAGCGAATAACCCTTCTGAGTAACCCGTTATCCCCGTCGTTACCATTCACGTCCATGTTCTGTATCTCCCTCTCTGTCTCTACCAGTCAGTATCCCAGTTCCTTCCCTCCCATCCCTCCCAGCCGCCCTCCCCCCTCCTCCTCTAATTCTCTTCCGTCGGAGTGATCGACTACCGAGAATTCCTAATCTACGCACATACATCCTAGAAGCAGTACAAAGGTATCGGGTGCAGCAGCCGCGTCTTGCCCTTGTACTTTTCTTATATAAGAGGAAATGCCCCATGGCATGGGCAGTCTAGGAATTTGGGGGTCACCTCTACCGTACTACTAAACTGAAAAATCTACAGCAACTCCCACCCACTCACCCACCACCCACCTACCACAGTCCCCGAATCCCCCCGTCGGCTTCCCCCCATCCCCCCCTCCTACCATCCCACGTAACCCCCCCAAAAAACTAAAAAATACACCTACTATAATTAACTAACCCCCTCCCATCCCCCATCCCCCTCGCCGACAAAACTAATAACTAAGCCGAAATCCCCAAACCATCAAAAACCAACCCCATGATATGCACAACATCATCATCGTCCCCAAAAAGCACAGAAACCCCAACTAATTCATCTCAAAAAAGCAAATAAACAAGCACCCCCCTACCAGCGCCCAACAAGCCTTGCCCCCTTCCTAGGCACTTAGGCCTTCCTCGGCCCTTCCAGAAACCTGCCACTAGAAGCGAGTTATTGGCTTTTAGGGGGTCCCGCATGCCGCTACAGGTAGCTGTGGGACAGGGTTGGACCCGAACCCCGATGATGGTCCTTTTTTTTTGCCTTGGCCTCTCACAGCTCTCATACGGGTGGCAGAGGGGAACGGGACTTTTGTGCCTTGGCCTGTCGCGGGCGGCGGCGTATAGCACTTTTTAGTAGATGAGCAAAGCTGAACTTGCACTTCCTTCAGTACTTCCATGACGATTCTTCAACTTAAACAAAACTTTTGCCCCCATCATCCCATCCCAGCACTGCAAGGTCCTACAAGGTCCTACTGCACTCCCCAAACACTCCACCGCCTTAGCTGCACCCTCACACCCTCACCACCTCACCGGCCTTGCCGGGTCCCCGACTTCCCCGCCTCTATAATTCCTTTACCCATTCCCGTTACGTTGCTTGCAGCAACCAGGAGCCTTCTCTGCATCGGCCAGCAGCCAGCCACCCCCAGTGGCAGCCACCCCCAACACCACCAGTAGTAGTACTAGAACCCAGGTAGCCACCCCCAACACCAGCACCACCCCTAGCAGCGGCTAGATGTGTGTGGCAACAAGGCCCCAACAAGGCTACGTACGAGGCGGCCCATCCAGCCTGGTCGGGGCGGTCTGGTGGGCGTTCACATGCACATCTAATATCAGACTAGGGTCCCTATCTCCCTCCCTGTCTGTAACTAGGTTGTCAGCTGGGGCGGGCTTCCATCCATTCTAGAAGGTTGAAGATGTCATCCCCATCCCCATCTCATCTCATCTCATCTGCATCTGCATGTCAATTTCCCTGCACGGCTGGGCCGGGCGGGGGCATTCGTAGTGAGCGAGCGAGCGGGAGGGAAGGGAGGGGAGGCGATAGTGGGGGGGGATGCAGGTACAGGTGAAGATCTCTTTGGTCTTCGGAGGTACAGGGAAGAAGGGGATAGGATAGGACAGAGAGAGAGAGGGAAGTCACGATGAGGCAATTCGGTGTTGGGTTGGGTTGGGTTTGTTGGAAATATGTCTCTTTCTCTTCCGCCTCCATTACGGATCCACCGTAGTTTAACAAGGTATGTAAGTGTAGGCTACAGTAATCTCTTCCTATCTACTATCCAGCGCCTACATCCATCTCACACATCTCTCCTCTCCCATCACCACTGCCTTCCCCTTCTCTCCCCCTTCTCTCTCCCATCCATAGATTCTGGTATGCCCTGGACCCAAGCATCTGGTATTCGCCCCCCTCCCCCCGGTATCTGCAAACAAAAAAAAGCGGTAGCCAAGTAACAAGAAAAAAAAAGAACAGAACAACACAGTTGTCAGATCAGCCAGTCAGGTAGTTGTTAAAAAAAAACACTCCCAATGATACCCCATACAAATCATATCCATCATAAACTCCATAACATCCAAAACAAAAAAACGATTGTAAGACGCCTGCCTTATCTCAACTCGAAGAAAAAAATTATCCCCTGGATACAGATCCGCTCTCAAGTCTGCTCGCTCGCTCGCTTGCTAGAGTACGATGCGCCGTAAAATTATGATATCGAAAACCGTGCGCGCGCGCTCCGACATGCTGCAAAAAAATGTGGGCGCTCAAAATGTGTGTGTGTGTGTGTGCTCGTGAGGTAAAAGTGTCGGTCTAAAGTTGCTTTTTATTCTCCTTTCCCCCCCAAAAAAAACCGGTTCGACAAGAGAGAGTGTGTGGGCGTTAGTGAGTGAATAAGTGAGTGAGTGGTTTATCCGGCGGCAGCGGCGGTGAGGGCGATAATGGCCGTAGGGGTGACAGTGACATTTGTCTGCCTCCTCAATGCCTAGTATCCCCCAAATTCAACCAACTCATATCCGTCGACTGCTGATTCGGCCCCTGATGCCCACTCCTCCCCTCCACCATCGTCGCGCGCGGCGTCCCATATTGACTCTCCGTATACGCGCTACTAGCCACGCGCTCCCCCTGGTTCCACCCACTCTCCCCGCCGAACGGCGTCCACGTCTGATGCTCCTCATTAATACTCGACGCGACTCCCGGATACGCGTCCCTCAGATCGCCATAGCTCGACACGCTACTAACAGCAGAGTGCGGCCGCTCAATCTTGCCCGACATCCCCTGCTCCAAGGGTGAATTCCTCGGCTGATGCGCGATCGTCGGACTCCCCGAAGCCACCTGGCTAAGGCGCCCCTTCTGGGACCCAAAGTTCAGCGGGGGCACCATAGCGGACTGCTGGGTTCCGCGCGTGGGGTGCGCGGTCTCGGAGTACATGGAGTCCTGGTCGGATTGGGAGCCGTAAGTGCTGGCCCCTTTGTTTCCGAAGCCGAGGACGTTGAGGGCGCTGCCGCCGGACCAGTAGCGGTTCCAGCCTGAGCTGCGGCGGGTACTTCCTTGGCGGTTCACGCCGCTTCCGCGGGGTCGGGGTGTTGGTCCGGCGTTGGAGCCGCCAACGACTGGGGGACGTTCGGTTCGTGCGTAGGTTTCGGGTACTGCGCGAGCCTGGGGGATGGGCTTGCTGATCGTGTTTTTGTAGTTCTTGTTGAAGTTGCTGCTGGCGTTGCTGCTGTTGCTGCCGCCTCTTCTGCCGAGAGCCGGTTGCTGTGTCGAGCTAACCTTCCCCATCAAGATGGCCATTGACGAGAATGAGGCCGTTGAGGTTTGGGGAGCATGTCCCTGGTAGCGTTTAGTAGGGTCGAAGCGTATTCCACGGTCTGCAAAGTCCATTGGGTCTTTCTCGTCAGGGATGCCACTTGCTCTCCGTTGGTGGCCAGCTTCGGCGAACACGCGCTGCTTGCGCCTCCTCCTGATGCAGAAGAAGATAGCTAGCACTATCAGAACAAATCCTGCAACAGAGCCGATGATAATCCCCAGAAGCCTGCGACTGAGTTGCGACGAGGCTTCTGCGGCTACTGCAGCTGTTGAAGAAGCTGCTGGAGCTTCTGTGGAAACTGAAGTGGGTGTGTTGGTAATTCCGATCGGAACCTGTGCCTTGGATAAAAGCAAAGTCGCATTTACCCACGAATTCTCCCTTGCCTTGAACATGCACAACACATCCTCCTCATTACCCCCGGATATGACAATGCGATCGTCTGCATCTTGTGCGATGGAGTACTTTGTGCGTGTGGCTTTCGGGGCAAGTGATGAGTTATATGGCGGCCAGTCTGTGGCTGTAAGGGTAGCTCTCTCAGTGATATCGCGAACTTCGTTGGAACTCCTTGATTTGACGGCTTTGACATTGGTCATAGGGTTTCCATTCTGATCAACCAGTAGCATTCGGTTCACCGAATTGGGTGACACGGTCATATCGAACGTATATAGACTTTTGCTTTTATCATCGCCGTCGACAATGGCAGCCTTTACGCTCCCATCAGTCTTCAACGGGGCGTCTAGTGTAATTTTAGAGTCCTCCCATGCTAACAACGGGTCGGTGGTTTGCTTGAACAGCATAACTCTCGTGTTAGAGTCGCTTCCTCCAAGGACGGCAGCTTGGCTATCGGACCAGGTAAGTAGCATGGGCTCAATACTTGGTGGGGCAAACGATGGGAACGACCGGACTTCATACGGCGCCATGGTTGAGATGGTGAATGATTCCGAACTAGGTTGCTTCGTGCCATCTTGATTCCCGGAGAATATGAATATCGAGGACGAAGCATTGAGGTAGATGGCGTTGTGGTATAGGCGGTTCTGTGTTACTGCCGATGAGAGCGAGATAGACTCCCAGGTGCTATCTTCGAAAGAATATCTTTGGAGGCCTTGATAACTTGTCTCCGATGCATTTGCGCTTCCTCCGACGATATATAGGGCCGCTGGGGACGACGCATTATGTGAAGTGGTTTGCACGCAGACTCCTCCGGTAACAGAGACGCCTCCTGGCAATTGCTCCCATGAGGCTCCCTTATCTAATGGTAATGCTTGGAATGCGTCGGCGGAATAGGAGTAAAGGGTGTTGTTGTAGATAGTGGAGCAGCCACCGAGCGGAACTGCTGGGACGGGAAGTGACATCGACATCGTGTATCGATGAGAGGGTGTATAATCTCAGCTGAGATATCCCGCAAAGTAATAAAATCGGGAGTCGTGTATATCTATTGGAACATGGCTTTGGCAATTTGGCAACTTCGCAGGATAGTCGTGTAAAATGTCGTCCTGTATCCGAGTAAGGGAGGTCGTTCTGGGTGGAGAGGGTTCGATGTTTGCTCCGGGAGATGAGAGTTCGAAAAATCGGATCCCCAGGTCGTCGATCAGTATGTTCGTGCCACTTGAGGGGAGGCGGCAAACAATAAAGAGGCTGGCTTCGGAGTCGAGTGTTTGAAGCGGGAGCGAGGGCTTGTTTCCAGTTGATTCAGCGAAGCAGAACACACGGCCGAAACAATCTATGTCTTCACCTGCAGCACGACTCGGCGTTGTCTTCGAGCGAAACGTCGTTTAGAAACCGGAGGACGACGAGCTGAACGGTCAGAGGATCGGGAAGGGTCGTTCCAATTTACCCGACGTCGCGGAAACAGAGGGGGATGTCGATGGGCGAGGATGGAGGACCGAGTGAGGAGGGTGATACAGGTTCTCGAGATGGTCGTGTAAAGTTGTTTCGGCAGGAGCACTATTACCCAGGATCTGGGGATCGACTTATTTCACAAAACAGGTGGGCCGCCTCCACCGAAACAGCGGGCGCGTGTGAGCGGGTACGAGGAGGAGGAGTGAGAGACGTTGGGTTGGGGTTTCTGTCCGTGACCCTCGCTAAGTCTCACGGAGCAAACGCTGGGAGTAGTTTCGAAACCGAGCAGTGCTATGAATATCGCTGGTGGCACAGTTTGATGCTATAACGGGAGAGTTGATCAGAGACACAGGAGGTATGAAGTTATCGTGAGAGAGTTGACGGGAGACGATGAGGCCGATGAGCAGGTCCGTTCATGCCATGGCGGACAGAAGTGACCTTTGTGAGTGAGCCCTTTTTCCCTTAGCTCAAGCAGCGTGAGCTTTGAATTGATACCAGTAGTAGCGCAGGCGGGAAGAGACCCTTCTCGAGCAGGTACCTCAGCGGTATACGAGGATAGCACGACACGACTGGGTAACTCGGCCTCCTCGACTGCGCGCACTGTTGAGCACAAGACTCGTACTTCTCACCAATAACGCTGGTATACTGGTACAAGACGAGTACCCTTAACAGTCCTGGCATATAACATTTTGCCTGAGCGGTAAAAGTGGCAGCAGGAATCACCAGAAATCAGCCAGGAAACACCACAAACCGCCAGAAATCACCAAAGCACGACAGGATTGGGAAAGAGAGGAGCATATCTGTAACGACACTAGCAGGCCACGGACCCTGCTAGTCAGGGGCTGATGCTGGGAAAAGAGGTGCGATGGCTGGTAAGGACTGGGATGGGCCGCCCGACATCACAAACTGTGGGAGCGTTGTGGGTTGTGGGACCGGCGTGGGACAGCGGGACCCGTGGAGACGGACTGTGAGTGGATGGGAAAGAGGGGATGGTACATCCACTTGTATGTGTCCACCCGCATATGACGAAGTACCATCTCCACTATCCCCAACCCTGGCAAAGTACCACTTGTGGTCACATCGCGACAGGAACGCGACAGGAACACGAAAATGCAGTCATGGAGACTGTGCGGTATAACGCTCCTTACAGTGCTACCACACAAGAGTACTCCTCCTTCCACACAGGCAAACAGCACCACTCAGCTTCCTCTTGGCCCTCCCATCAGGGCTTCGTTTCCCCAGGTCCCTATCCAGTCTTCCCCAGTCCCTTGCGCTCCCATTCGTTGTGTCTTTGGCGCGGACCTTCTCTGGTCGCCCTTATCACTGTGTCATTGGCCATAATGGGTGATAGAGGGGCTGAGTGAGGGGACAGAAGACGCGCGACCGAGCGAGGAGTCGAGTCCCGGCAATGTACTGTTTGCTGACCAGCCGGTGCTGTGCTGTACGTGCTGCTTGGGTTACACCTGCTGCACGACTGTGCATATGGTAGTATTTGAGCTGTCTCTTGTCTCTTGCCCCTCACAGCATTCTCGCTCAGCCACATCTACCTCGGATAGTTTGAGGGCGGGAGGAGATAGAGTAAGGGATCTCACGACCTTGTTGCGCCGCGTTATGGTGACGACGTCCAACGAAGGCATAAAGCATGACGAAGTCCAACAAACTCTGAGTGTCGTGTAGAGTGAAGTGGAGCGAGCACCTATTCTCATCACCAACAGATCAGACATGCTAACATACTCTCGGGTATTGGGGACTGCCTATACTATACCTGCATCCAGTGACCCGCTACCTATCGGCCACGACGTGCGGCCACCTCATCATGCACAGCTTGTGAACGCACCTACTCAATTGATCCTTCCGCTCCCTCAGGAATCAGCCCCCATCGCAGCCGCCCATCCTTCTCGACTCCATCCCGCTGATCTAAATAAAGATGGAGGTTTCGTTTTGCCGCTGACAATCTTATCGCTGGCGCGTATCTTCGGTGGGCGCGTATCATTACTCTATCACTTTCTAGCTTCGTTTCGCGGCGCTTAAACTATGTGGTCACGTGCATGTCAAAGTTTGGGTCGTGGGGAAATAGGCGGCTATTGTTGACAAGGGCCTATCTTAGTCCGGCGACATCATTCGAGATAATTGTCGTCATCGATTATGAAAGATGAAGAAAGCTAAACGTCAGCCTATTATTTTAGCTTCATACCACGAGTAAGAACAACTGTTCTCTCGTCTGACCGGTGCCTAGTCTACCTGTATCCGGCCCTGGATTGGCTCAGAAAGGTCAAACAGCTGTCAGGCCATCCGAGGATTCCGAGCGAGTATTCACCTACTGTATCACATTTCCACTCCACCGTGATGGCCTCACGATATAGCCCCCCGACCCCTCCAAACACTCTCACTGCAACCCCCACCATGCCAATGCTCAGTCCCATCCTCCTGAGCTGCCTCCTGGTAGCCAGTCTCTACATGATGTTCACCTGGCACAGCGCCGAGTCGGCGCTCTCCAACCCCTGGGTCCCGCCGCCCGAGATCGACCTCTTCGTGCAACGCATCAAGGGCAATGATTCCGAACTTGCATCGTACGCAAGCGCGCTAATTACCGCGACGCCGCTGCGTACAAGCGGCCGGCACATCCTCGATGCGGATGATAAACCCATCAAGCTCGCGTCGGTGAATTGGTACGGTGGCAGCGATGAGCTCTTCGTGCCCTCGGGGCTGGATATCCAGCACCGCTCTGCTATTGCGAGGACGATCAGGAAGTTGGGGTTTAATAGTGTGCGCCTGCCTTATTCAGACGAAATGGTTGTTACCAATCCTCGCATACCCCCGGGATTGCTGGCCGCGAACCCCGACCTAGTCAACCTTCGCGCTTTGGACGTCTTCGAAGCTGTGATCAACGCCCTCACGGAAGAGGGGCTAGCGGTGGTGGTGAATAACCATATCACGCATGCGACGTGGTGCTGCGGCGCCAATCCGTGCGATGGGCTGTGGTACAACACGCACCTGCCGGCATCCGCATGTCGGATCCACCAGTCCGAGTCGGGGTGGGTGGACAACTGGGTCACGGTTATGGGACCGCATGTTGACAACCCCTTGGTCATCGCTGCGGATTTGAGGAATGAGGTTAGAGCGCTTTGGGGGACGATGAGTTGGGAGAGGTGGGCGAGGGCGGCGGAGAGGGCGGGGAATAGGTTGTTGGGCATGAGGAGCGATTGGTTGATTGTGGTGGGGGGGTTGGGCTCGCAAAATTTTCTGAATGAGGTGAGAGACAGGCCGGTTAAGCTGGTGGTGCCGGGGAGGGTGGTGTATTCGTCGCATGTGTATAGTTGGTCGGGGTGGGGGAGTCGGGATGGGCGGTATGCGAAGAGGCCGTATGCGTCGTTTGTCAAGTCGATGAGGGAGAATTGGGGGTATCTGGTTGAGGGGAACATTGCGCCTGTGTGGGTTGGGGAGTTTGGGGCACCAGCTAAGCCGGGGGAGGGAGATGCGAGATACTGGGGCCACTTGATGAGGTATTTGAAGAAGATTGATGCGGATTTTGCGTATTGGGCTATTAATCCCAGGAAACCAAGAGATGACGATGAGGAGACGTATTCGTTGGTGGAGGATGATTGGGAGACGCCGGTGTTGGACTACAGGATGAAAGATATGCTGGAGCTGATGGAGAAAAAGCATAAGAAAATGTGAGAGCTGAAGGAGTTGCCGTTCTAAGGCGTGGAAGGATCACATTTTGTACCACCGGATGACCGTACGATTTATGCTGGCTAGTGGGGAGAAGGATATGCACTTCTCTGTGATTTAAGGCGCTTATGGAAAACAAATTGTAACAGAGGTTAACTTAGATCATGGTTAGATAAAAATATACCTCCTTAATCTGTAGGGTTTTTAGTTGGAAATATCTGAAGTGAAGCTTGAGATAATAATCTTAAAATAAATATGACCGACATATAAGAATAAAAATCCCAGCCCTGTCTACTTAAATCTTATAAGCACAGCAGCCTCACACATAGTCTCCAGGACAGAAGGATATATATGTTAGTCCGTAAATTATCTTTATATCAAGGATTTACTGCAATATCAAACCAATATGTCCCACAAGGATCTGACGTCAATCAGCCTCGTAGCCAGCCTCGCCCTAGCATCACAAACGTGGAAACCAAACGGACGATTCGCTCTACGGACCCCAGATAAACTTTCTACCGACAGCTTCTCATCAAAGCATGCATCTAGCTCGCTATGGGTCCGCGTAGCGGTTTCGAAGAAATCACCGTGAAACCTCTGGGCCACCAGAGCGGACGCGATCGTGTAAGTTACCCCTCATAATATCTTCATGTAACCTTGGAGGTGCGATGCATGGGACGACGCCGAGCTGAGCTGATGAGTTGTGATAGTACCCGAGGAAGTATGTGGAGGATAATGATATAGAGATCCCACGATGTGCGGCGTGGGGTATGAATCTTACTGCGCTTTCGCAGGTATATAATGTGAGCAAGTCTCTGTCGAACTGCAGGTCAAGACTGTGTTGGAGCCCCTCATCTTCGGATCCAGTCTTGCCCTGAGGCCGTTAACATATCTCCCACCTACGACCACTCCCACTAACGAACATCCACAGATGTACATCGTTGCCTATGGCCCCCAAATCCACATCTACAAACCCACCGGCCCCCAACAACTCCTCACCACCGAACCCCTCCTCATCCTCGACCTACCCTCCACCCCCGAAGCCGACGCCCTCCGCGACAAAGACGCCTACAGCACGCACAGCATCAACCATCTCATAGTCGGCAACCTCGGCACCCGCGAGATCATCCTCTGCGCCTGCGCCGACGGCGACGTCCTCGCATACTACACCACGCCCGTTCACCGAGTCACGCTCACCCGTCCCTCCACACCTCCGTCCACTCCACCCTCCACCACCCCTCCTCTCGCACCGCCACAACCAACCCCCTTCTTCCACGAAAACGTCAGCATTAGCGCCTGGGGCCTCGCAATCCACTCCCAATCGCGCCTTGTGGCAGTAAGCTCCAACAAGCATGAGGTCCAAGTCTTCGCCTTCGCGCTCTCCTCCGCCCCTCCCTCCCCTTCGCGCCCTCCTTCGCCATCCCTCTGCCGCCCTCTATCCAACTTCCCACTGATCTCTCCCCTTCCACCCTCCCCGCCATCTCGCTGCGACAATTTCCGACTGTGCTTACGGTTGGGGACGCGGGGTGATAATATTCCGTCCATCGCGTTCACGTCGACGCCCCAAGGGGACGCGGATAGTATCGTCGCATCGGATATTAGAGGGGCGCTGTGGTTCCTCTCGCTTTGGGATTGGGGAGTGCAGACGAGGATCCCTACATCACCGGGGGGCGTGAATTGGCGGCGCGAACCTCAGGGGTGGGGTGTGCTTGTGCTGGACGACAAGTTTGGGCGCGGTGCGAAGGAGGTGGAAGAGGCGTTTGGATGTACACCTGGGGACAGGGAGGGGGAATGGGATATCAGCCGCTCGATCGCCGAGATTCGGGGGACGAGAGTTGGGGCGAGGGAGACTCCAGGAGAGTATCCGGGGGGGTTTTTTGCGTGGGGGTATGGGGCCGGAGGGGGGTTGGATGTGGCGGATGTGGAGGGGATAGATTTGGGGCTTTATTGGGGGGATTTGTTGGATGTGGATAATATGGACGATGAAGAGTTTGATGGGGATGAGGATATGGGTGACGACCTTGATGGTGGTGACGATGATGATGATGATGAGGAAGAAAGCGACGATTCCGCAACCAACTCACCCGCCGCGCATCTTCCAGTTCCCGTCCCACCGCATCATCTCATCCTCCATCTCAACAGACACGCATTAACACTGTACCCGCCAACCGGCAGAGCCACATTCTGTTCCCCTCTACTGCGCCAGGATGTTTCTCATGCACCAGCGCAATTCGCGCACCCTATGGAGTTCTACAATCGCCTGAACATGGCTGTGCCAGTACCCGGTATTAGTTGCGTAGTTATAGGGTCGCAGGTGGGTAGGGTAGCTATTATGAGGATTATGAAGGGGGGCGTGAGGGAGGACCGGGGGGTTAGGGAAGGAAATGGAGATAAGAACGGGAATGGAGGAAATAGCGAGAAGGGGGGAAAGAAAGGGAAGGGAGGAAAGAAGGGCGAAAATGGAGAATCTATACCCGCAACAACAATGCGTATCGAAACCATCCTCCCCCTCGCTACCCAAGAAGGCCGTAACCGCGAGCGTCCCGCCACAGGCCTCCACGGCGTGGCCGTCTCGCCGATGCCGGAGTGGTTACCTGGGATGGAGGGCTCACCTATTGGAAGAGGAAATGGGGGGTCAGCGCGGAGGAGGAGGGGCGTGAAGAGGTGGCGGGTTATGATGCAGTATTGGGATTTAAGCGTGCTGAGTTATGTGATTAGTGATGAGCGGGCGTTGGGGGCGGAGGACTTATGAGGGGGTTGGTAGGGGGTGGAGTTTTGGCGCGAGTTTTGGGTTGGGATCGAAGGAAATGGGGGATAGGGGTGATATGTATAATGCTATATAATCCAAACAATGCGCAGGATGTTCGTTTGCACCGCTTGGAAACCATAACTTAAAAAGTCAAAAAAGCAAAAGACTCATCAGATATCTTTTAATATCTGATGAGGGAGAAAATCATCTTTATGATTTTACTTTTTGTCGTTTGTTATTGTCGTGTCGATCGCTCGTTTCCAGTCTCTTTCTTTATTCCCATTTTTTTCTTCATCACCGGGTGTCGAACCCATAACCCCTTTATCCTCCGCTGGCCAGATTGTCCAGACAGTGGTACTACCACTGCGCCACTGTGCCGCTGGGAGGAGGGGGGTTATGTTTGTTTATAAGGGGGTGGGTGGTTCGCTTGCTGGGTTGGGGGCCTGAGGATGGAGGTTGGGTGTTTGGCTTAGGAAAGGGGGTGGGCGTTTCGCTTGCTTGGTGGGTGTGTGGCCTAGGGAAGGGAGAGGCTGAGGAAGGGGAGGATTACACGATTACCCGTTGGTTTGCTAGCAAAAGGAGGGATTGAAATCATGAAAGTGCAGTCACGGCTCTGCTTTGTCTACAGAGATGCTTGACACATCTTTGCATGTGAAGTATGGGTTTTCCTTCTCCAAATGACCCCCGCCGATCCACCATCTTCGCACTGGATCACACCAGAGCACAGCAGGAAGTTATATAGCCCCCCAACTCTCATCTGGTATGGCTAATACTATGAGCTCTCAACCCAGATATAGCGCCATGGATACAAACATGACTATAAACCCTTCAGCGACGGACACTCGAGGAGATTGTTCTCGAGGAAAGCAACGTCCAACTTCAAGCCAAAGACATTCCTGAAAGTACTGTCTGATGGCAAGTAAGGCGCAGAAATCGAGATGTCGCCTATTATACCAACTGGTTCATTCACGCCTGTAGAAAGCGTGGTGTTGAAGAAGGTGATCTGCTGATCACACTTTACGCCGTCGGCAAAGATGGGCTGGTTTGTTACATTGACATAGCTTGAATGGAGTTTAGCATAACTCTGGAAACAGGTATGGACATACGTACAATTCAAGTGGCCACGGGCCTACCGATGGAAGAGGCTTGAATTTAGTAGTGACTACCGCACTGTCGCTCTCATTCGTGTATGCGTTTAAGTAGATCTCCTGACCCCCCCTCGAGGGATGAGAGAAGGCGTAGGAATTATTTTCTGGTTTGAAAGTTGCCGGGATGGCAATTTGGCCATATGCTTCAGAACCTCCGATTGCAACAGTATTCGTCCCCGTGAGAATGAGATATTTGCCATAGGCGAAGCTTGAGTAGCCGTCTCCGAGCAAGTCTACAAATGGGTAGAATATGTGAACGGACTTCAGTCGATTAGTTAGGAGAGGTTTGGTAAGAGTGTGAAGAGGTAAACCCACTTGGAAATCCGGTATAAGCTGAGTTCCGTTCAGACCAACATCGTGATCAAGGATTGACCGGACGATAAGCTGGGACAAGGGCTGTCAGTTACTCTACTTTCAATACACACTGTGCCACTCTTGCTTACGGGATACATATCATGAGGGAATCCAGGCAACGCAGATTTATACGCCTTCTTCAGAATGCCATATTGGGATGGGATAAGCTCGCGTGCGAGCGAATATGGAATTGGAACCACGGCGATCGTGCCGTTTATGGTTCCGGTGACATCAGTTGGATATAGTGTACCGATTGGATTGGGCGCAGAATCAACTTGGGTTGGGGATGACAGTGAAGTCGTGGGAACTGCGAGAGCGATTGCACTTAACAGACATGCGACGGGGAAATTAGAGAGATGCATTTTGAGACAAATTACTTCGTAAGAAGGTATGCAAAAGCTTTGAAAAATAATAATGGGCTTGGGGGTGTTGTTGAATTTAAGACGCATATACTCTAGGCTTTTATTATAAATGGCTGGGGAAGTCGCTTCAGCTGAGCTATATTCAAATCACACTGCATATATTACTGCATATATCATGTAAGAACTAATACCAATTAGGCAAATTAAGGATCAAATCAGCTCCTCCAGCTAAAAATAATCAGCCTCAAAAGTCTTCACTAATAAAAAGCGGCCCTTTGCGCGGATAATAGACGGGGGCTTGCTCTCATAGGCATAAGGCTGTAGCCGCGTCAAGTGTTTTCAAACGTCTTATATTTACAGAAGTTATAGCTATTGCTGATAAAAATCTCTACCGGTTTGCGACGTGACGCCAGAAATCTCTCATCATCCAGATATCGAACTCTGTAACAACCTGAGAGCTTCCAGCGAGCATGATGAAGTTTGTTTGGCCCGTAGGTGTCCAGTCGTAGAAGTCATCGAGCCCCATAGTGTGACCCTGAATGGTTAGAATTCATAGAAGCAATCAGATGGCAAAAACTCACAAACTCATGTAGCCAAATGTGCGGATTATCGAGAGCAGACAAGAAATACTCGCTCCCAACACGTTGGCCCCAGTCACCACCAGCACCGCCATCCATTCCTGCTGTGAGCCAAAGAGACACGTCATAGTGGCGGTCAGCTCCTCCCGGACAGGAGCCATAGTTGTTATCTTGATGGAAAATACGACCACAGCGGGGATCACACTCCGCTACACCTTCTGAATCTGTCGTTGTATAGACGTCGATGCCGGAGGTAGAACCTTGAAGGAGGTTCGTGTTTTTAGCAGCCCATCCAACTACATTGACAGGAATATTGTCGTATGGCCAACCCATGAACCCAGTGAGATTGTCGGTCCATTTCTTGACGTTTTTCTGGAGAGAGCTCGCGATGGCTGTGCGTTGGGCCTCGGTCACTGTAGCACTAGAGTCCCAACGGACGCAGAAGTTGAGTTTCCTGTAGCATATTAGCATTCTGATCTGGCGTTATTGCAGACACATACCCTCCGGAAGCCTTTATGATATCATAGCCATAGTTCTTAAATCCTAGGAGATTCCCATTATTGTAGGTCGACGACTCGTGATCCCATACCTCTTGGAGGGGCTTGACAAGGTTCGAAGGGGGATTCCAAGTCGTCTGTCGTTTGGCCCAGGACGTCTGTCGCTTGGTTAACGAAGAAGCCCACACATCGCCGCTAAGATCACGATGATCTGAGGCAACGGCAAGGTTGGTTAGACCGGCAAGTATAACAGCTGTCAATTTCATAATCGATTTACTTGGTAGGAATAGCACACGTAGTGGGAGTAGTCGAGAAATGGGATGGAGGAATGTGATGCCTTTTAATAAATTTCATCGTTGCATTAATTTCTAGATTAGGGAAGGGGATTGCGAAACGGAAGAATTTCTCAAGGTTTTCTGCTTCAGTCATGGGAGATAATCTATAATTTTGATTTAAGTTCCACTGTAGATAAAACCTCATTAAGATGGAACCGTTGCCAAGAGGCGAAGAGGAATTCAAAATGCGGGGAGGGAGATCGAGAGTCTTTCTGATTAGTGGACCGAGTTATTTGTTTCAGATGCCCACTTTACAAAGTTTAACTAAACGTCAGGGTTTGATTATTGCCTGTTCTCCTGTCTTGGCCAAGGGATTATCGAGAAGGGAAGCTCGGTATATATCTGCCGCGATGTAATATATTAAGGTAGCATAAGAATGGAGTGTGGGGAATTAGATGGTAATAAGCCACTGAAAATTAGCGGCAATAGGCGGAAAATTGAATGACAGGGGATATGGCATTAGGAAAACAAATTGCCTTGGCAGCTTAGGCTTTTATGGCATGGGCAAGGACTGATAGGGTCGTACGCCGAAATGGCAACTGACCCCTGTGAGGATACTTCATAGAGTCTCTTGTCACCCTTGTGTAGAAGCTTATAAATTCGCCGCGGCATTGGATACACTTGATGAGAGTCGATGCCTCACTTATGTCATCAAAACTGTTCCACGGGTCGACGAAAGGAGGAGTTACGCTTGTGTCAGGGTGAGTGACCAGGAGGTAACTCAGCCTTCCTCAAAGAGCTTCATCCCGAGCAGATCAAGGGAAAGTTTCATCTTAACGACCTCAAATTGCTTGTATAGAGGCAAAGGCACAGCGAGGGCGATGAGCCTTGGTGGTGGACTACGGTGGGGGGTGAGCTGTGCGAGCGCTTCGAGAACAGAGGAGGTGGGGCCGGTAGTAAAGGGGTATCGACAGCAAAAAAAGTGACGACAACAGACTAACAGCAGCAGCAACAGACCAACAGCGACAAGAGGCTCTAGCAAACCTCCATTATTATCTCCGTCTTCCCAGCCCCCACGCCGACGTTCCACTGCTGCGATTCCAAACCCCTTTGCCCACACAGGACAACCCTTGATGCCTTCGGAAGTCGCTTTTAAATCCTTGGTTTCTGCGTAGTGGAGGATAGGGGGATTTAAATAAGTTACGCATGCCGACATCCATGGTGCTGCTGTGGCGATGGTATGTCTTTGTCTGGATAGTTTCATATAGCCATAGATTGCTCTCCACCCCATCCCATTAAACCAAACTCCAAGCACCATCACCATACATGGGCCGAGCAGCTATAAATTTGTAGCCGCCGCTCGCTGCGTACAGTTGTAGAATCACAAAAAGAGATGAAAGACACCATCATTTCCATCCATAGAAGTAGCAAGGCGATGCATCTTTCATGGGATCGAGAGGTAGAAGAATGGCTCTGCAAATGTGTTGTTTCTGGCGCCGATGGTAGCGACGGAGGGGTGGGTAGTGGTGAGGATAGGGGTATCGACAACAAAAGCGTAACAACGGCAAAGTGCTAACGACGACAGCAGCCCTACTGTCAACAGTCTGCTTTACCAACAGCCCCACCACCAACATTAAATCAACACGCTCGGAATCCAGAACCCCATCCACTGCACATCCATGCCATAAACTCTTAGCCCACCGTGATAGTTGCCCTTTATCGTTTTGGCGTTTAATGGTGCAATACAGTTCCTCTCTCTCCACCCCGTCATATACTCACCAACCCATATCCCTAGCCGCGCGCACACCACGATCATAAAGCATGACAGAATGGGTGTGTTGGTTTTGGGGTTCTCGCTGTGGTTTCTGACAGGAGCAGATATCTTATTTTAGTATATAAAAAACTCTCTTCCCCCCCCCTTTTATCCCCTTCCCATGAACCTCCGTAGAACTCCGAACTATACAAATAGCAACCCCCCGTCCCTCTCCCATCATTTTTACCGCGCCCACAAGAAAGAAATCGAAGACAACTGCCTAGGCCCATCCACCCCGGCGACGCTGTTGTACTCACCCTCATTGCCACCACACGACGATGCGGCTCTATGGAGGTGGGTAGTTCAGGAGAACTGGTATTCTGTCGTTCGGCGGCTCTGCTGTTGTTGTTTACTCTGCTGCTGTAACCACACCCTGTTGTCGTCAGCCCCTCACCATCCACTCTGCTGTCACCCCTCCCCTTCCCGTCAGATACCCGAACATCCGCACTCACATCCGTTGGACACGCGCAGCGCAAGAACTCATGCTCATTGTTCTCAGGATCGGTTCGATTCGACGAGCCGGATGACGGTCCGGTTCACGACGTTTTCTTTGCTGATACAGTTCAGTTCCTCTATCCTGGCCGCTTATATATGCGCCAGCCCATATTTCCGAGCACCGCAGGTGTTATGATTGCAAGGGGATGGGGACGAGGATGATATTATTGCTGTGCATGGAGAATTGGGACAGCAGATTTGCAATTTATGTAGTGCATCACGGCAGGGAGGAGAGTTGCTGAAGGACTTCAGCGGTGAGCATGGGGAAAGCGATGAACGATGGACTCGGTCGTGGAAATGGAAGTGATGCAACTCAAGACTCAAATTTTCGATGAACATTCCCATGCCCGGGCCCCCCAGCCCCTCCGTCAAGATTTGAAATATCTCATCGTAATATATCTCCGTCTCCCCATCCTCCAAATCAAAACATCACAACCCCTCCCCCTATAAAGCACCCCCTCACCCCCACCCCTCCATTCCACCATACAACAAGACAGCAATCCCAGAACACATCAACCTGCCGACGGCAGGAAGACAAAGCCTGCAAGATACTCACGGCTGTGTCCTATCCTCCGCGAGCGCAGGGTCATGCGGGACGGCAGGACAGGGTGAGGTGATGATAGCGACGACAGGGAAGCGGTGGTGACAGGATTGTATCAACGACAGCAGAAACGCAGTGACGACAACACCCCACCATCCATCCAGCCCTTCACCCCCCCTCCTCCCTCCCCGCCGCCGACTCTATATTCCCCAATGCCCTCGTGAGAAGGGTAAGATCTTTGATATTAATGGTGTGGTAGGCTGAGGGTGATGCTAGGGGAGGAGGGGTATTTGTAGAGTCCGAACCAGGCTGGTTGTTGGTAGGGCTAGGGAAGGGGAGCAGGGATAGGGGAGTGCCGGGATTTGAGATGTGAGATGTGAGACGTGAGGTGGGGATGACTTGTATAATCGCTGCGTAAGGCTACATACCTCGATGATATTAAATCCAACCCCCCCGTCTTCTCCTCTTCCCCCCCCCTCCACCCCGTTCCCATCGCAACAACCCCCTAAATCCCCAACCATAAAAACACCCCCCTCCCTCCTACTCCTCTCATTCCACCACATACGAACATTTATCAAAGGATATAAATGTGGGAAGTCTGTGGACAATAGGGTATCAAGGACTAACATACATATGGTCGTGCGAGAGTGGGGTGAGGTGAGAATTCGCATCTACGTCCACCACCATGGGAGAGATGTCCCGTTAATGGCACAAAGGGGATTCCTCTTCATCGTTCAGAAATGCACACGTCTTAGATGTAGTTGTGCCTGTAGCGGTGATAGGGGGGAAGGGGGGGGGTTGGATGGAGTTGTGCTTGCGGTGGTGAAAGGGGGTAGGTAGGTGGTGATAGCGGGTTATTTATGACAACAAAACCGCAACGACAGCAGCGCCCCGACGACAGAACGTAGTGACAGCAACCCCGTCCTCACTGCGCCCTCACACACCTCCACAAGCACCTCAACAATCTCCACAACCACCATAACCACACAGATCCCCGCTGTCTGCTCTGAGTGATGCCGGGGTCGGGGGGGTATTTATACAACCCAAACCAGGACGGTTGTTGTTGTTAGTAGGGAAGGAGCGGGCGGGAAAAATGGGGGAAAGGGGGGAGAGGGGATGGGATGGTGGTGGGTTTGGATGATTCCTTGCATTCTCATAATATAATACGAAAACCCTGCCCCATTTTCCGCCCCCTTACCCCTCCTCCCTTCCCACCTTCCCACCCTCCCACCTCATCCCCGAAACCCCCGAGTATAAAAAACACCCCCCCCCCCCACCCCTCCCCGCCACCAAACATCCACCAAAAAACAAAAGCGCAATCCAGTACGCTTTCTTCCCTTTCTCCCCCCTTCCCTCCTTATCCACCCTAGGTAGGTAGGCGACAAAAAAACAACCAAAAAAAACATACAACAGTGGGTATTCGCTGGTGGTCACCCACCCAACTACTAATCCACCGATCTCAAGCTTGTGTATGGCAGAGCGGACGGGATGCCCAATTCTCTTGAGTCTATGGTCGTATGTGACTATTCTTCGAGTGTTGGTGGATATATAGTAGTGTGCTTGGTCTAAGTGTTATGGTGTTCTGTGAACGAGATGAGAAATCGGAAACAGATATATCAACAATATCAGAGCCGCCATCGCCTCTGAGTCTATTACAACTGTGCCTTTTGCTGTTATATCGAGTTCCTTACCTTAACCAGGGGAGTTGCCCAGTACGCTGATTTCAGAAAAACCCCGTCTGAGATAGATACGGAAAAGGGAGGGTGTCGAAAGGAGTGTATGTCTGTCCTGTTCTTCCGGGAGTGGGTGAGTCAGTGAGTGAAAGGTTGTGGGAGTGAGTGAGTGAGTGAGGGTGTAGCAGTAGTGACAGGGGGCGTGTGGGTGATAGTAAGGAGAAGCGTTCTAACAAGAGAGAGGAAGCGGTGACAACAAACCCCCAACAACGACAGAACCTCCCACCGCCCATATCTCAGACAGTCGCATTTCCCCTCCATCCCGCTAGTAGATTCTCATCCCTCTCCTCTCCACAGCAGTGCCAGGTGCTAAGCCCGCAATGTACCCTTTGTCAAAAGCCATAGACGACGGGATTGTTCATCCGAGAGATACTAATAGGGGAGCATTAGCGTATAAAGCATAGGGAAGTATACTGTTGATAGAAGAATAAAGATGGGTAGGTAGTGGTCCACATAGATCCATACATCATCTCGTTGTCTAGGTGTAAGTAAGTTCGACCTGCCTACCTCGAGTGATGCCGGCACCGTATTTATACAGAGCTAGAGCCAACCCGATCTAGGTGGTGGGGGATGAAGGGTTTTAAGGCACTGGTTAGGGGGGATGATGTGATTTTTGATATTATTTTGATTTGATTTATATTTATAGTTTCTAACCTCCCCCTCTCCTACTTTCCCTCTTCTCCACCTCCGCCTTCATCTCGCTCCCACGCCCACTCTCGAGCGACTGAACAGACAAACTGTGCTTTTGGTATCTTGAACAAAAAACAGAACAGAACTCCCATCTCCCCTTCCCCCTCTTTCCCTTCCTCCCCCCTTCTCCTCCTCCCCAAAAAACCCAGGATATATATGTGCAACCAATCCCCCAAACATGCTCCCCAACCGGTCCGATGAAAATGATAAAAAATGCCAGGAAATGTTTTGCGTAGATGGCGGACGATGATGATGATGATGATGATGATGATGGCGATGATAGAAAGAACACCCGCTGAAAAAAAGATCGAAGACGCCCGTCCGTACTCGCACAGAAAAATGTACAACCCCTCCTCGGCGGCAGATCGAGTCATCTACCCACTCCTCCTCCCCTCAACCTCCCCTTCTCTGCTTCCACTCCTCTCACTCTCCGTCCCATTCCCAAGATCAACCTTCTCACTCATCTCCCCCCCCGCCCCCACCGCAACACCCTCCTCCACCCCCCCCAGCCGTCCCCCCACAAGCGTCCCCTGCGTCCCAACCCCCGAACTCGCGCTCCCCCTCGTCATCCCCCCCACACCACCACCCTCACTCCCCCGTCGACTAGAGCCATCCATACCCATCCCCGACAAACTCGCCATCTCGCCATGCTCGCGGATCCCATGGAGGTCGGAAGGTTCGATACGTTCTTCCACCTGGCTCATTCCCTCTTTGGCGGGTGTCCAGGCCAGGTAATCACGGCGGACTTCGACGTAATCGTATGCGAATTCACCCAACTGATCGTCGTCCATGCCAAGCAACTCCGCTGCTTCATCGGCGCGCAATTTCAATCCCGGGACGAAGTTGATGGTGTAAGCGAGGATGGCGGACATGAGGAAAGCGTAGGTGCCGCAAGCAAGGATGTATGCGACTTGGATGTAGAGTTGGCGGTAGTTGTGGACCAGCCAGCCGCCGGTGAGGACGCCGGTGTTGACGCCGTCGAGGCCGATGATGGTGGGTGTTGCGAAGAGGGCGTTGAAGAGGAGGCCGACGACGCCGGCGATGCCGTGCTCGGCGAAGACGTCCATGGAGTCGTCTATTTGGATCCAGAATTTGACTGTGCGTCTCCGTTAGCCTGTGCTCTCCAAGAAAGAGAAAGAAAGAAAGAAAGGTGAGAGAGGAAGGGGGACGTACTCTTCGTAGCAAAGTTAGCAACCACGCCCGTCACAACGCCGAGAAGAACAGAAGCCCAGAGGGGAATAAATCCCGAAGCAGGCGTAGCAGCGACAAGTCCAGAAATGCATCCCGAACACCACCCAACCATCGACCACTTCCTCGCGAGGCGGAAATCAAGCAGACACCACGTAGCAGCCGCCACCATAGCTGTCAAACACGAGTTCCAACACGCCATCACGGCCCTCAAATTCGCACCAAACGCGCTCCCGCCATTAAACCCCAACCATCCAAACCACAGCAACACCGTGCCCAGGGTAATCAAGCTCACATTATGCGGGCGAAAGTTAAGCATCATCTTCTCCTGACGCTTTCCGAGGACCATACTGTAAGCCAGAGCCGAGCAACCGGAGGCGATCTCGACGGGACCGCCGCCGGCGTAGTCGAGGACGCCGTATTTGAAGGCCCAGCCGTTGGAGTTCCAGATCCAGCAGGTTATGGGGCAGTAGACGAGGGTGGCCCACCAGAAGGTGAAGACCATGGCGGGGATGAGGCGGCCGCGTTCGGCGACGGCGCCCATGACGATAGCGGCGGTGACGGCGCAGAACATCATCTGGTGTTTGTCAGTACGCTGTCCCTATCGTGGAGGTGTAAAAGAGGGGGAGAAGGGCGTACTTGGTAGAAAGAAAACAACAACTCCGGAATCAACGGACTCCCTGGCGACGGCGCCCCCAGCGTCTTCATCAACCCAAAATGCCTCAGATCACCAATAAACCCATTCGTCGCCGACTGACTGAACGCAAGCGAGTATCCCCAGAAATACCACTGAAACACAATCACCGAGAAACTGCCCATACAGGCCCAGATCATGGACAACGCGGACTTGCGACGCGCGAGCCCGGAGTAGAGGAAGCCGAGCCCGGGGATCATGAGCAGGACCATGCAGCAGGCGACGAGGATGAAGGCTTGGTCGCCGGATTGGTACCATTGGTTTAGGTTTGTCGTTGCTGGGGGGTGTTAGTTTGGGGTTTCTGTGCGGATTTGGGAGGGTGGTTGAGGATAATGGGATGGGAGGGCGTACTGCTATCTCCTCCATCGCCTTCAGTCCCGTTGAAGGGCACGGGGGGTCCAATGCCGGTGTACGACATGTCTGCACGCGAAGCCCTCCGAGAGGACGGGCGCGTGGGGTGTGAAGTGTTCGAGGTGGCGGTGCTGGCAGGCTTTTGCTACCAAGATTGAAGAGACGAGACGAGAGGATTCGACGTGGTGAGAGAGATGAGGATCAAGTGGCGGCTGTTGGGTCGAGGTGTGGTGAGAATTGGGGGGGATATATATGTATGTCGTGTGCTGTTGTCCTACGTGACAGGAAGTTATAGTCGTCGGGATATTTTCCTTCTTCCTTCTTCTCACAGAGAAGAGATCGTGTGGTGTCTATGTATGTGGCGAAGGATAAATAATGTGATAACAATAAATTTTCGTCGTCGTCTATAATTGAGCTTGCTTGCTTTGTAGAGAGGATCGAGAATCGAGAATTGGAGAGAGACAAGGTCTAAGAGTAGTTTCCAAGCAGCAAAGACAAGTTTCAATATGTGCACGCGAGAATATGGAAATACAACAGTGTGTGGGAGGGGGAGGAGGAAGGTATTTAGCCCACCCCCCCTGCTACCCAACTCCAGGCCGCGAATAGAACATTGGGGGGCTAGGGGGCCAGGTCTAGGTTCCCTACTCTCTCCCTAGCATCTGTGGGGTTTTCCGGAGCGCATAATGATGGAGTGGGTTTCCTTTTTTTTTGCCTTTCCTTCCTTTCGTTCCATGTCCCGGTGTCCCCGGTATCGGTAGTCGACGGGATGGATGGGGGTTTGGGTGGGTGGTGGACTAGATGGGGGGTTTGTGGGTGGGGATGGGGATTGGGAGGGAGAGGGAAGACTAGGAAGACTAGGAGGGCATGGGAGAGTGCTAGGAGAGGACAGAGATAGAGATGGAAGGAGCCAGTTAGACAGACGGAGGAAGGGGAGTTTGGGTGTGAGAGATAGAGGGATGGGGGGCGGTTAGTATGGAGATGTGCTAAGATGGTAGTCTACCCGAGTGCGTGCCAGTATAGTAGAGTAGGGTAAAGAAAGTGTGAACCACTGCAAGATGGGAGCGTGGGAGATCCGCCACCGTGGGCGATCCCTGGTTCTTGGGTTAGGGAGAGACATTGTAATGGAGTGTAATGAAGAGACGGGTACTTTGATGGTGGTATAGAAATAGCGGGAGGAAGATGTACTA
The DNA here is from genome assembly GCF_001662655.1 of Pseudogymnoascus verrucosus. Lineage (NCBI taxonomy): Eukaryota > Fungi > Ascomycota > Leotiomycetes > Thelebolales > Thelebolaceae > Pseudogymnoascus > Pseudogymnoascus verrucosus. Next base: position 117,023 of record NW_017263719.1, read on the forward strand.
TCGACGGATGGCAGTCCACTCTCGCGTTCTAATGAGATTTACAAACCGAAGGAAGGGTCAATCGCAGCCAATGGGGGGAGGAGTAGCGGCTGATTAGAGACGAGGATAAGTACAGTGGTGGGCGGAGGGAGGAACTGATAACGCTACGACACGATGAGTTAGGAGTATCGAGAGATTAGCATTAGTGTAAGCTGAGGGTAAAGTAGTAAAAGTGGTAGTAGTAGAGAAACAGTACTTTATTTTTTCATATAAAATATACCATCCAACAAAGTATCTTCTCACTAGCCCCGTACACTTCGCATGCAGAAACTAGGAAAACGTAGATGCGGCTGTGTGCGAGGGGTGGAGTAACGAAAAAGGACAGGGGGGGCGACGAGGAGAGAGGAAGCTTATCTCTCTCCAATAAATCCACCTTGTCTCTCATTCGCTGTCTGCTCCACCAACCCACGCACAAAATAAGCATTTCTCGCACCCGGCGCCATCGATGCCCGCGTCGCTTCTAGAATGGGATGTTGTGTGTACTTGTGGGTGTGGGTGTAAGTTAGCCTTGTTGAGGGTGGTTTTGGGTGGGTGGGAGAGGTGGGAGAGGTAGAGTGTACTTGTGATTTCTGTGAAGGGGGGGCTGTTGGGCACTGTAGAGGGTCTGTAAGGCAGTGAAGAATCAATCTTCTCCTTCTTTTGCCAATTTGCGGGTGGATGGGAAGGAAAAGCTTGCTTGAGGGGGGATGGAGTCACATGTTTGGGCTGTATGTATGAAGGGGATGGAATCACATGTCTGACCTGTAGACTTGGCTGTTGATTACAGACGACTATGCAGAGAACTGTACTGTCTACTCCCCCATCGCCTGCATCACCATCGCAGAAGAACGTACCATCTACCCTACCACAATCCTGATCTTCTCCGATTCTTTCCCCTTCCCACAACCAAAGCAAGCAAACCACAGCACCCAAACATCCCTCCCGATCCTCCCCGTCCCTTCTTTCGCCACCAACACACCAAACACAACAACCCGACCCCTCCCGACCCTCTATCTCCCCCCCTGTCGCCTCCGTAACTCAATGCTGTCACCACAGATAAGAACCCTTCCCCCCTGGTCCCGTTATCCCCAATCCAGTATAGACGGGTGGTGCTAAAACAAGGTGGCGCGCCAAGAGGGGGTTAGTCTTATCGCTGGGTGATGATCCCTGCACGACTGACTGCCTGTCCCTGGGCGTGCATGTAAGACTTTCGTCAGACGGGAATTGGAAATACTGGAGAAATCGGAGATGCGAGATTGAGTTGTGGGATAGTTGATGGGGGTGATGAGGGATGCGTGACGAGAGGGTAATTTGGATAAGTACGGGGTGGAGGTAGGGTTTGTTTCTCCGTACATTACTCCGGGATTTCGGGGGTGATGATGAATGATAATCACGATTACTGTCTACGTGGGGGATACGAATTGAAATTCCAAAAAAGAAACACGAGTCCAAGTGCCTGCTTGCCTTCCTACCTGTCTACCTGCCTTCCTCTCTACCTGTCTACCTACCTACCTGCCTTCCAGCCTACGTACTTGCTTTTCCCTACCGCTAAAACGGACGCGGCTCGGGAGAATGAGTCGCGAACACGGACCAAGAGATAGGGAAATAAACGAGCGCCGCCCGCTGCTGAGCAGGATTTTTGCGCGCGCGCGCGCCGCGTGGGAGGCTGAGTGAGTGAGCTATGACGATGAGGGACGGGATGTGTGCACGTGAGTGATTACGGGGGTGTAGTGAGAACAGGTATCAGGTATGGGAATTTGGAGGGTGATGGGGGATGGAAACATGGGGGATGGGGGATGGGGGACCGGGGACCGGAGGGGATAGAAGAGGCCAGGCATACCTGCTCGAGTGCAAGAGCCTACCTTCCTAGATCTGGCACGCACACGTGCTCCTCCTATCTAAATCTGCCATCCCCTCCCATCTATCCCCTTATCACCTCCCTTTAATGGCCAGTGGGATTGTGTATATAAACCCCCTCCACGCACGCTGAGGGGACGCTTTCTTCCATCATCGAAACATCGTAACTGGTTTGCTAGGGTTCTTATGTGGTTGGTTCTGTGGGGTGGGCTGGGTTCTAGGGGAGAAAAGGGGGGGGGATGGATGTATGAGGGATGGGGGAAGGGGTGGATGTGATGTTGTTGGTAGGATGGTGGTGCTGTCACCGGTTTTGCTGTCACTGTTTTGCCGTTACCGTTTTGCTGTCGCCGTCGCCATCCTCTACTGCTGTCATTACCCTTCTCGCGCCTGGATTGAATACACCACGTTTTGGATGGAGGAGGTAGGTGTTCCGATCTTAGAGATGGATCCTCGAGTTGTTCTCGAGTATGGTTCTCATTGATTCGAAGAACGGGATTGAATCATGGTTTGTAGGTTATTGAAGGCCTTGGTATATAAGTTCGGTTTTGTTAAAAGTTCTATGGCCGTGGATTCCTGATGGACTGGGGATGAGGGGATGATATATTGACATCTCGCATCTTTATATTTTATTATAATATAACCCCCTCACCCCCGTTCTCCCGCAAAAGGGTAAGTAATACCATCATCCCACCTCCCACGTCCCCTCTACTTCTTCCCCCCCCCCCTACCACCCTCCCTCCTACAATAAATAACCCCTCTTACCCCTCCGACCGCCGCATATATAAACCCCCTCTACACACGCTTAGAAGAGACTTCTCCAACAATTACGAATCTTCCACAGATGAGTTGAAGGCGCCGTGGATGTTAGTGAATATGTGGCTGGTGAGTTGGTGATGGTGTGAGATGATTGGTGTTAATTCTTCATGTAGATGCGGTGTCTTGTCGTCGATTCGCTGCTGTCATCGCTTTCCTCTCACCGTTGCCCTCTCATACCGTCGTCGGGCCGCTTCTCACCTCAGCGAGCGGCAGATGTGCAGACGGGCGGAAATGATATGGGATGTTAGAGGGGTTAAGTGTTTAAATATTTCCTCATCTCCCCCGTGGTCATATTCATGCCTAGTGCTTCGATTTTTATATTCTGTCTGTGGTTCGTGGGTTTGGGGTGCTATTATATGTGTTTTGCGGCTATGGTTTTTGGACGAAGGGAAGGAGGGGTGAGGGATGATAGGAGATTATGGGGGGAAGCGGAAGGGCGGATGGGGATGGGGATGGGAATAGGGTTGTTTTATTTTATCTTTTTATATCGATTATAATGGTGATTATTAAATATCACGTTCCCCCAAAAAGGCTTCACACCATATCTGCGTCCACAAACACGCCCCTCTAACACCAACAAGAACCTACAAGAAAATGAATAAAGATGACCCTCCAAGTAATTGCCTGTTCCCCAGGAAAGTGACAGAAACGATAACTACCAAGCAGATTGAGTGGAGATCCGCAACCTTTCATTCACCCAATATCCAAATGACCCCCCCTTCCCCTCCCCCAAGTACAGCGTCTGCCATCGCACCCAGATTCCTGTCACCGCTGACAGCCCACCGTCACCCATCTCTTGTCGTCAGCTAAGTAAACCCAACAAACACAGCGAAGCGTTTATGGATTGGCACAGTAGGCGGGAGACAGGGACGCCAGGCGAATATCTACCTTCCTAGCACCGTTCTTTGAGTATTTTACAACAGCCTGTTTAAAAGGATGCTGTCTGTATACGTAACGTCTCCTTCTCTACTATTTGTATGAAGTTGTTTAGTGAGGTCTGTGTTGTAGCTCGTTTTGGAAGGAGGGGGGTTTGGGGGATTTTATGTTGGTTTTTTTTGTTGCTGTGTCAATTTCTTGGGGGCGAGGAGGGGAGGTTGTTATATTTTATATTTTTACTATAATTACTATTATAATACATTTCTCTTCACCCCTCACAAAGGCAAGTGAACACCGCTCAGCTTCCTTATCACTTCTCATCCTTTCTTTGCGATGTCCTTTCCTACCTTGATCGTGTATAAAACTCCCTCCAAGCACGCTCAGAAAATGCCTCTCCAACTTTCATCCAAATCGAGGCTTGGTGGAACAGGCGTGGCGGTTGCTGGGATGACAAGTTGCTGGTGGGCTGGCGTGCTGTGCACTGATGTGTGAGAGTTGTTGATTCTTTGCTGAAAGGTAATGCTGTTGTCGATACGCTGTTGTCACGGCTTTGTTCTCACTGTCACCGCTGATACCCTACCGTCACATCTTACTGTGGCCTCTCCATAAACACAATACGCGCAAGAGCACGGCACACGCATGGAAGGGAATGGTGGAATTATACGCTGCAGCTTCGTGATCGGAGAAAGCAAAGGGCCAAGAGCGTAACACCGTGTACCTTGTCATTTCCAATCTGTGGGCTATGGAGTAGAAGGGAGGAGGTGGGTTTATGGTCTTTATGTAGGTTTTTGCCGACGTGGGTTTTTTGCGGATGTGCGGAAGGAGGTGGGAAGATGGGGATAAGGGATGAGGGATGAGGAATGAGGAGATGAGGGGTGGGCGGAAGAGGAAGAGAATGAAGTTGTTTGTTTTCTGTTTTCTGTTTTCTGTTTAAATTTAATGACGATTATAAGATATTCCTCCCCCGTACCATGAGAACAACACAACCACCTCAACCCCCTCTGCAAATGATAAGTCCATCCCCTAACCTCCCTAACATTTCTCATGCCTCCCCGCTGTAATAATGTATATAAATCTTTCCTCCACAGCAGGGCCATGCTTTCCTTCACATCCAAATTGAACCATGGTAGAACTCGACTGTATGGTCGTTCCAGCCGGGAAGGCTGACACACTGTTGTGAGGCTGGTTTTATCACTGAGGTCCGTTAATCCCCTCGTTCGAATATGATACTGTTGTCCCCGTGATATCTGCTGTCAGTGCTTTGCTGTCACCACCAACCCCCCCTGTCGCTCCATCCTCCCACCACCACTTCCCCCACCGCCACCCTAACATCAAACCTCAAGGCAAGGGCCAAGCTTCCACCTCCCCGCCGATGAATCTGTGCGCTTCATTTGCACTCTCGTGGTTCCCTCGGAGTAGGCCAGTCGTGGAAAGCTGCCATTTTGTCCGCTGAAGGTTGAAGGGCCTCATTTCATTATTTGTGCACTCTTATAGTGTCCTGAATGTCGTGGAAAAAGGGGGAAGCGGTGGGGTGTTGGGGAGGGAGAGGCTGGAGAGAAGTTGGGGAGAAGTTGGGGAGAAGTCGAGGAGGAGTTGTGGAGAAGTTGGTAATAATGGGGTGCATGGGAATGCCGAAGTTTACAGGGCGGTGATTACAAGGTTTTTCTGAAGCCTGCTTCGTATTAAAGTCTCCTGTTCTGTTCATATCATTCGTCTCAGGAACGCAAAAGCTAATACGCATTCCCACGCCCCCAACACTTCTCACACACCCATCTAGTAAGACCGCGCCCCCCGCGATCCTAAGCAACTACTGTTAAAATCCGATCGCATAATCTTCAGTAAACCTTTCATTCGAACTCCATCCTGATGACTATAATAAACCCAAGTCAAGTGGTTGTGGGCTTTCCTGTACTTTACATCCTCGAACCTACTGGCTGGATAACTCACTGGAGTTTGTTAAACCCCCCTTGAACATGATGTTGTCATCACTGCCCTTGATGTCGCTGCTGAGTCCAGCTGAGCTGCTTCTTGTTGTCACCACCTAATGCCGCCACCGCCCGATCTCGCTGTCATCTCTCGGCTTGGTGTCTTCACACATGCTAGCTCTGAGTGGAGAGCGTGTCGTAACGAGTTGGGTTGGGTGTGTGAGGCGCAGGAGTTACACGTGGACCAGGCGTTCCACCTAGATTGAATTTAAATAGTTCGGATGCGTTGTTTTGGTAATAGTGGATGGGATGGGGAATTTTATATGCGTTGGTGATTGTTGGTGATGGTTGAAGGAGGGGAAGGATAGGGGGGATGGAGGATTTGAGGAGGCGGGGAAGATGGATGGGTTGGATGGGGATGCTGAAGTTGATGGAACAATGTCAACAGATGATTTCGCACCTTGCTTGGGGTCGGAGTGTATAAAAACTCCCTGTTCTGTTCTGTTCTGTTCTGTCCTGTTAGTTGGTTACGGCAACCAAGCAATTACTTCCTTGTCACAGACGGATAAATATATTTCATTTCCATAATAGTTATATAAAATACCTAATTTAACGATCGGCCTCCATCGACTGGCAACTCGATTCCTGTGATGAAAGCTGCCTCGTCACTCGCGAGAAAGGCTGCGGCATTTGCGATGTCTGCTGGGGTTGCGAACCTGCCAAGCGGAATTCCTGATAATATCTGCTTTCGATTTTCTGGGGTATCAGGCTTTCCAAGGAAGAGGGGAACCCTAGCACCAGTGTGTTAGTTACGAATATAGCTGCAACAAGAACGGAGAACAGGAGGGGAAAAGGGCTCAATGAAGCACTAAGACGTACATGGCTGTCTCTCCCGCAACTGGACAGATAGCATTGCAGCGGATATTATCCTTTGCCAATTCTGCTGCTAGCCCTTTGGTAGCCTGTAACCACAGTATCAGTACCCATTTGATAATGAGCGGCTAGAAATGGCACGGGAAGACATACTGCACTTGCTGCGCCTTTGCTGGCAGCATACCAGACGAGATTTGGACGAGGTCGCAGAGCGCTTATACTCGATATATTAACAAAAACACCGCCCTGGCCTTGCTTCTGCAAAAAGGGGCTAATGACCCTGGCACTCTGGTAGAGACCCTTGATATTCACACGGAATATTCGGTCAAACTCTTCTTCTGAGAGTTCGAGAGACGACAGTTGTGGAGTCAGCATGCAACTTTCCACTTCTGAGGCGGAGAGATACGTACGATTGCCTTATTCACAATACCGGCATTATTGACAACAACATCGAGTCTCCCGAATGAACTGATTGCAAGGTCAAGCGCCTTGCACCAATCGGCTTCAGAAGTCACGTCCCCCTGGAGAAAAACCGCGGACCCTTGCGGTTGAGCCGCTGCTACGCTTTCTCCATTCGCTGCGTTGATGTCGACGAGGACCACTTTTGCGCCCTCGGCGACGAACTTCTCAGTAATGCCTGCTCCGAATCCGAAGCCGGCTCCGGTGACAATGGCGACTTTACCCGAAAGCCTTTGAGACGACATCATGTGCTTCTGAATTTGTATCTGGCAGTTATTTGCTATTCGTTCCTTTACTTTGGGTTGTCAAAGAATGAGAAGTCAGGATCCGGGCAGCTGGCGGCATAAAGAAGGACGAACAGTTCCGGAGACGTCAGGATATTCTTAAGAGGGCTGTTAGTGTTGTTAGAGCGAAGGCCGTTGCCGACGTCCTCGTGTGATTGATGACCCGGCTAATAAGATTTAAACCTCTGCCGCGGAAGAAGTATGAGAACAATGGACCATTAGAACCATGAGGGATCGGTGTTCGGATAACCTTCCGCGGAAGCTAGGAACAAGAAGGTCGTACAGAAGACGCAAGAGACGGCACCAAGAGCTAAGGTTATCCCCGCATTCTGAATCCCCCGGATTCTGCGCTAGCCATTTCATTCGTGCTGTTGCTGTTCCTACGTAGTGACGGCGAATCTTCTTCTTGTAGTGTTGAAAGATAGGTTTTATATCGATGGCTGATGGATAAACCGGAGGGGATACGTGACAAGGCAAGTCGAGGACAGATTACTAGACAATAAACATAAAATATCAATTCGACATACGCTCAAGGAAACTATCTTATACCCAATCCCCTTCTGCAACCGCGAAAAAGAGAGGGCCCAAATGCAGGTATCCACCCAACGCCAGCTAAACAAAAAACAAAAAAGCAACCAATATCTTAACACATCCCATTCATCCTTCCTTCCACCCATCCGTCATCATCATCACATTTTTTCCTCCTCCCCATCACACTAAATCTCACTACCCATCGCCGAGCTAACCGGAATGCTAACTCTGCTTGAATTCCTCCCTCCCCTCATCCCAACACTCGATCCTGGCTCCCTCGGTCTCGCAACGAGCACCTGGGCCGGGCACACCACAATCTCCTCCTCTCCCACTCCCTCATCATCGCCCTGCTTCACCACGAGCGGGAACAGCACAACCTGCACCACCGCGCCCTCCTCCTCTCTCTCCTCGCCGCTCACCTGTGGCGCTCCTCTCGAACCGCCAGCGCTGATCTTCTCGCTCATCAGCGCAGCATTGAAGGCGACCTCACGCGCCAGGTCGCCGTTGGCGTCATACTCCGGCTGCAGCGGTGGGAGCATCATGTATTGAGCGCGCTGGGTGCGCATCTCAATGGACAGGTTTACAGCGACGCGCACGACGCGGCGGAGCTGCACCTGGATTTGTTCCTCCAAGTTGGAAGGCGGCGGGAGGATCGTGCTGAGGGTCTGGAAGATAGCCTGGACGACGGCCTCAGTATCCTGGTCGCGCTGTGCGGCGAACGCAGGGCGGCGCGCGAGCAGGGAAAGCGTCGTCGCGCGCCATTGGTGGACTGCGGCCGGTGGGCCGACTTCGAGGAGCATCTTCTCGAGCGACTTGAGCTTCTGGCGCTGCTCGCGGTCCATACCGAATAGGTAACGCGTGAAGATGTACTCCCATACCATGGTCATGGTCATGGACATGAAGATGTCGCGGCGGCGCACGCGGTCGGCCAGGTAGTCGTCGACATCGGAGCCGTCGAGCACGGCGTTGTCTAGCCGGTCGATGATCTTGTCGTTGCTGATCTCCGATGTCAAACGGCAGGCGCGCATGTCGCTGAACTTCGAGAAGCGCAGGATCCACTGCGATACGTGCTCGCAGAGTCTCTGGCAGGCGTCATCGAAGTAATCCTCGTTGCGCACAACAAGGAAGGAAGCATCCTCGGACTTGGAGGCTAGGATCTGGCGCTGCATCTCTTTGATCTGTTCGCGCGCCGACTCAAGCTCGTTGCGCAACTGGTTGAGCTCGCGGTCTTTGTCTTGTAGCTCTTCCTGAACCTTGCCTTGTATAATCACTGCCATGCCTTCGGATAGATTTCCATGCGCGTGTCGCTCTTCTTCGAGCTCCCTTGTTGTTTGCGCATGCTGGCTCTCAAGCTGGGTATAGCGATTATCATGCTGCTGTCCGATCGTGACATTTGCGCTCGTAAGACCCTCGTTGATCTCCTTTAGTCGATCAACCTCTTTATGGAACCAGTCGAGCGTACGCTTCAATGTATCGATTTCCGCGTCGCGGTCGGCGAGGTCGGAAGTCGCGCGCTGCGACTGATGAAGGTTGGATTCTGCTTGCTCCTTGGCTTCGGCCAACATGCGATTCTCTGCTGCTAATTGTTCGAGCCTTGCTTCGAGGTCGATGACTTGCATGCTCTGTCTGCGGCGCATACTGTGTGGTCGGGTGGGTGACCTTGGCGAACCAATGCGCCCTTCGCCGTAGCCATCCTGCAAATCATCAGTATTGATTTCGTAAATATTACTATCATCATATAAACTTACGTAGACGTCAGCCATGTCCTTCACTCGGACGCGGCCTTCGTTTGCGATGGGGTTGGTGATGTCGGAGGTGCTGGTGCTGGGCCCTGCAGGGCTGTGTTTAGCTTCCCGAGCTGCCTCGTCAAGGTTCGGCTGGCTCCGTTGGCTCAGAGACCTTAGATCCCCGCTAGTCTTGCGGTCGCTACGGCGGAGCGGAGGCGTGCCTGACGAAAATTTACTACTGGTCGCGCTCACTGGTCGACTTCGCACCTGATCTGGCGTATGAAGTCGATTAATATCTGGAGTTTTGCGTTCGCTCACGCTTCGTGGGGTTTCTATGCGATGCGGAGTTGTCATACGTTTGATCTCGCCAGACGATCTGCGAAGTTCGGGGCTATCAGCAGACGACCTGCGAATGTCGGGACTACCAGTGCGAGACAGCTTGTCGTAGCCTCTAGCAGCAGCCAGACCTGCACCTGCGGCTCCAAGCCCAATAGCAGGAGGTGGGAAACTCAAAGGCGTAAGCCGTGATTGTTCCTGAACCTTACGGGACTTTGGTCTGTGCAGATCCACGGTCTCATCTGTATCATTCACAGGCGGCCATGAGAGACGTGCGAGTGCGTCGTCAGACACAGCTGGTGCTGGGGTTCGTGGAGGAGACGACCTCCTCTCGGGAGTATGGCTACGGCTCCGTCCATCAAGGTGAACACCGCTATCTCTCGTATATTCGTGATCCGCAGCAAGCGATCGGGAGGTAGTTATTGGCGACTCGGCCACATAGGCGCTGTCGCGATTGAAGTCATCGATGCTCCTGTCTCCGAAAGGTATGTACTCCTGAGGTGGGCTGTCGGAAGACTTCCTGTAGTCGGTGCTATCCTCCTCGAGCACGACAGGTAGTCGGGATGGAGTGTGCCATTGAGGTTCACGACTCAGATAGTCAGATGTAACGTGCGACGGGCTGCCAATCTCTCTATCTACTGTGACATGCTTTGAAAATGATGGGTGGGAAAGCTCTTCTAAAGCTTCTGGATTTTCTTGCTGATGTATCGTGGCCATGTGCTCCTCGGGTTTCGAAGATTCGAAGTCTTGCAAGTCCCTTGGTGCTTCGACGACATCTGGGACATATGCAGCATCAATAGATCTGGATGCTTGCAGGTCGTGCGGTGCGTCGACTACCACTTGAGGAACCGTGGTATCTTCTGAATATTCTGGCGCATCGAGAGATCTGGGATCTTGCAAGTCTTCCTTTGGTACCTCAACAATGTCGTGGGCAGATTTGTCTTCTGAAGCCTCCACTGCATGTTTGATTACAGCGCCGACTCCAATAGCTCCAAGAGCTGCTGCTGCTCCAACCATGGCTTCGATTGTAGAGTTGTCTTCTGCTGTCTCTGGCACTTCAACCGATCTGACATCTTGAAAGTCTCGTGGCGCTTCAACTGCCTCATGGATCGGTGAATTGTCAAGATCCCTAGGCTTATCATGATGAGAGTCTAGTGTCGCTGCTTCAGACTCGAAAGTCTGTGGCTCTTCATCGTAAGTTTCGTAATTTGACTTCGGCGTTGCAGACGAGCTGCGGTTTTTCTTGCCCTTCTTTGACTTCTTACTGCCTGATCCAAATTCAGCCTGTAACTGCTTCGCGAGAGACAGCTGGTCCTCCTCGTAGCCAACCTCAAGGCCGCCGATAGCTCTTTGTTGGTCGCTCTCGAAGCTTTCGACTTCAATAGGTGTAGAAGGCGATGAAACTTCACTTCCACGAGACTTCTTCCCCTTCTTAGACTTCTTACTACCTGACGCGTACTCAGCTTGCAATTGCTTTGCGAGAGCTAGCTGGTCTTCCTCGTAGCCAACCTCAAGTCCGTCGAATGCTCTTGGCTGAGAAGCACTCTCAGTGCTCTCAATCTCAGGAGTCTCAACTTCGACGGGTGTAGATGGCATTGAGCCTTGGCTTCCGCGAGACTTCTTCCCCTTCTTAGACTTCTTGCTGCCTGATCCGAACTCAGCTTGCAGTTGTTTTGCGAGAGATAACTGGTCCTCCTCGTAGCCAACCTCAAGGCCGTCGATAGATCTTGGTTGCGGAGCGCTCTCGAAATACTCAGCCTCAGCAGCCTCTACTTCGACAGGTGTAGAGGGGACTGAGGGTTGGCTTCCGCCACGAGACTTTTTCTTGGACTTCTTAGATTTCGCCGCTCCTGATCCGAATTCTGCTTGTAATTGCCTTGCTAGAGCCAACTGATCTTCCTTGTAGCCGGCCTCAAATCCATCGACAGTCTTGGTCTGCGAAGTAGATTCATATTCGAAGTCTACAGGGGGAGTTGACACTTGGCTTTCGCGGGCCTTCTTCGCTTTCTTGTCTTTCTTCGAAGGCTTTAGTGCAAACGTCTCCTCCATAGGCTCCCCAAACTCTGCAGGCGCGGCTTGTTCGTCGTGGGGTGAAACGGCGGGCATGTCGATGGCCGCTGGTGCATCTCTCGTTAAGTCTTCCGATGGCTCAGGTGTGCCCTCAACTTCGAATGCCTTCTTACCCTTCTTCCCCTTCTTGTCTTTCTTCGAAGCCTTTGGCGCCCATTCTGGCTCGATTGGCGTTTCGGATTCGACAGGCGCATCGATGATTAGCGAGGCATCCTTCGTTAAATCTTCGGATAGCTCTGGTGTGTCCTCGACTTCGAATGCTTTCTTCCCCTTCTTCCCCTTCTTGTCCTTCTTTGAAGATTTTGGCGCCCATGTTGCTTCGATTTGCTCTTCGGATTCCGCAGGTGCAACGTCGACTGGAGGAGTGTCTTTCGTTGAATCATCAGCAGTCTCCGCAACCTCATCAGCCCAACTTAAGGCATGCTCCTCCTGTGCTTGCTTTGCCTTCTTCCCCTTCTTGTCTTTCTTTGATGGCTTGAGGGCGAATTCGGTTTCGGCCTGCTCTTCGGACTCTGCGGGTGCGTCGACAATTAGGGAGGCGTCCTTCGCTGGATCATCAGCAGCCTCCTCGACCTCATCAGCCCAACTTAAAGCCTGGCCTTCCTGTGCTTTCTTCCCCTTCTTCCCCTTCTTGTCTTTCTTTGATGACTTGAGGGCGAACTCCGGTTCGGCCTGCTCTTCAGATTCTGCTGGCGCAATTGGTTCGCTGTCAACCGCACTTACAGGTGCGTCGACGATTAGGGAAGCGTCTCTCGTTAAATCTTTAGACGGCTCAACTGTGTCCTCCACCGGAGTTGGGGCCTGGTCTTCGAATGCTTTCTTTGCCTTCTTCCCCTTCTTGTCTTTCTTCGATGGCTTGAGGGCGAATTCCGGTTCGGCCTGCTCTTCGGATTCTGCGGGCATAATCGGTTCGGTGTTGAGGGCACTTACAGGTGCATCCACAATTAGGGAAGCGTCTCTCGTTAAATCTTCAGACGGCTCAGCCGTGTCCTCGACCAGAGTTGAGACTTGGTCTTCGAATGCTTTCTTTCCCTTCTTACCCTTCTTGTCTTTCTTCGAAGGCTTGAGGGCCCATTCAGGTTCGGCCAGCTCTTCGGGCTCCACTGGCGCGATGGGTTCATCTTCAATAGTACTAATAGCAGGAGCATCGACGGTTGGTGGCGAATCTTCAGAGTGTTGAGCCTCTGGGAGGGTGGGCTGCTCGACGATAGTGTCTTCAGTTGGCGGCGAAGTTTGGCCTCCATGAGCCGCCTTCTTCCCCTTCTTGTCCTTCTTGGAGGGTTTCAGCGCCCATTCTGGTTCGATCTGTTCTTCGGGTTCTCCCAAAGGTGCCATTGGCTCATCGTCGAGAGCAGTGGTGGGTGTGTCAAGGACTGCGGGGGCGTCGTTTGTTGAAGCTTCAGATGGTTGTATTTCAGGAGCGCTGAGTGGCTCTACAGCAGTATCCTCAGTCGGAACACCGCGAGACCTCTTTCCCTTCTTGTCTTTCTTTGATGGCTTTAGCGCCCATGTTGGCTCGAATGGCTCTTCGGGTTCTGGAGCGGGAACGGTCTCATCGACGGTGGGCTCAATGGTAGGCTCAACGATGCTGGGCTCAACAATGGCGGGCTCAACGGTGGTGGGCTCAACGGCAGTGGGCTCATCATCGAGAGTGGCAAGAGAAGTTTCGATGGGAATATCTTTTGCCACATCTTCCAGGGGCTCTCCCTGTGGTTCCGGAGCAGTATCCTCTTGAAACAGGCCGCGGTTCTTCTTTGCCTTCTTCTTGTCTTTCTTTGACGGCTTCAGCGCCCATGTTGGCTCTTCGGATTCCGGAGCGGGGGTGGGCTCAACGGCGATGGGGTCAACGGCGATGGGCTCTTCAATTGTAGGCTCATCACTAAGAGCAGCAAGAGGAGTTTCGACGGAGATATCTTTTGCAACATCTTCTAAAGGCTCGCCCTGGGGCTCTGCAGCAGTGTCCTCTTCAAATAGACCTCCGCGGATTTTTTTCGCCTTCTTCTTGTCTTTCTTGGAGGGCTTCGGTGCCCATGTCGGCTCTAACATCTCCTCAGGTTCCGTGGCCGGGGTGGGCTCGATAGCGGCGGGCTCAACGGCTACGGGCTCTTCAATAGTAGGTTCATCACCGAGAGCTGCAACACCGAGGGCAGCAGCACCAAGAGCAGCGAGCGGGATCTCGACGGGGATGTCCTTTGCGACATCTTCTAAAGGCTCTGGTTGTTGCTCCGAAGCAGTGTCCTCCTCAAATAGACCTCCGCGGTTTTTCTTTGCCTTCTTCTTGTCTTTCTTAGACGGCTTTAGTGCCCATGTCGGCTCAGATGGCTCTTCGGGTTCAGCCGAGGGCGTCGGTTCATCAGCTGTGGGCTCGTCGCGAGATGCTTCATCGTCGAGAGCAGCAACGGGAATATCGATTTGGGCATCTTTTGCCATTTCCTCCAAGGGCTGCTCTTCCTGCTCTGGCGCAGTATCCTCGGCTTGACCTCCGCGACCCTTCTTAGCCTTCTTCTTGTCTTTCTTTGATGGCTTGAGTGCCCATGTTGGCTCAGCTATGTCTGATGGCTCTGCGGATTCCGGAGCGGCGGCAGGCTCAGCGGAGATGGACTCGTCGGGGATGGCCTCATCAAGAGTGGGCTCATCACCACGGGGAGCTGGAGTAGGAATGTCGATGGGGGCATCCTTAGCCAAGTCTTCCAAAGGTTGCTCTATAGCAGTATCCTCAAATTGACCTTGACCTCCACGAGACTTCTTAGCCTTCTTCTTGTCTTTCTTTGATGGCTTGAGGCCCCATGTTGGCTCAAATGGCTCCTCGGATTCTGCAACGGGGACAGGCTCATCAGCGGCTGGCTCATCAACGATTGGCTCCTCGCCGGTAGGCTTATCGGAGGTTGGCTCATCAGGAGTGATTTCGGCGTCGATAGTAGCAACAGGAATGTCGGAAGTTGTGGCATCTTCAACAACGTCTTCTTGAGGCTGTAGCGGCTGTTCCGTAATAGGTTCGGGGGTGTTTAATGTCTCTACAGTAGTATCCTCCTCAAGGAAACCTGCGCGGCCTTTCTTTGCTTTCTTCTTCTCTTTCTTCGACGGTTTCAATGCCCATGTTGGCTCCGATGGCTCTTCGGATTCTGCGGCGGGAGCGGGCTCATCGAAGGCTGCGGTAGTGATGTCCACGGGGGCTTCTCTGGCTATGTCTTCTAGTGGCGGCTGTTCCATGGCAGATTCTGGGGCGTCTAGTGGCTCTGCGGCAGTGTCCTCCTCGACTGGTTCGCTACGGCCCTTCTTCGCCTTCTTCTTGTCCTTCTTTGAAGGCTTTAGCGCCCAGGTTGGTTCCGATGGCTCTTCGGGTTCCATGGCTAGGGTAGGCTCATCAATTGGAATGACAATAGGAACTTCGGGAAGGACATCTTCAGCTGCGTCTTCAAAAGGCGGTTGCTCCGCAGCAGGTTCTGGAGCAGCAGATTCAGGAGAGTCCAATACCTCTGCAGCAGTATCCTCGACAAGATCACCGCGACTCTTCTTCGCCTTCTTCTTGTCCTTCTTCGATGGTTTTAGCGCCCACATAGGCTCTGCTGGCTCCTCGGATTCGGCAATGGGGGTATCTTCGATGGCCACAATAGGCATGTCGACGGGAGCCTCTTTAACTTCATCTTCTAAAGGCGATAGCTGCTGTTCTGCTACAGGATCATCTTCGACTGGAGCTCCGCGACCCTTCTTAGCCTTCTTCTTGTCTTTCTTCGATGGTTTTAGCGCCCACATAGGCTCTTCTGGCTCCTCGGATTCCGCAATGGTGGTATCATCAACAGCTGCAATAGGAATGTCGGTAGGGGCGTCTTTAGCTTTATCTTCGAAAGGCTGTAGCTCTTGCTCCGGAGCGGGGGTAGGCTCATCGTCAAAAGCAGGGGCAGGAATGTTGGCGGGAACATCTTCAGCTACGTCTTCTAAAGGCTGTAGCTGTCGTTCCGAAACAGGCTCGGGCTCGTTAGTGAGAGTAGTAGCGGGAACGTCAACGGGAACATCAGTTACGTCTTCGAAAGGCTGTGGCTGTTGTTCCGAAGCGGAGGAAGGCTCATCACCGAGATCAGTAACAGGAACGTCGAGGGAGATTTCTTTAGCCTCATCTTCCAAAGTTTGAAGCGGCTCTGTTTCCAGGGCGGATTCGGGAGAGTTAGATGGCTCAGTAGCAGTTTCCTCAACGGGACCTCCTCGACCCTTCTTGCCCTTCTTCTTGTCTTTCTTTGAAGGCTTCAAGGCCCATTCCGGCTCTGCGGCTATATCTTCAGCTGGCTGTTCGCTCTCGGCTTCAGGAAGAATAGTTTCAGCAGCATTGTCCTCGGCCGGGGTTTGATCCCCGCGACCCTTCTTGCCCTTCTTCTTGTCCTTCTTGGAAGGCTTCAAGGCCCATTCCGGCTCGGCGACGAGGTCTTCAGCAGGCTGTACTTCTTCGGCAGGCTGTACTGGTTGTTCGCTGTCCGCATCGGCAAGAGTAGTCTCTAGAATGACCTCATCGACCGGGGCTGAAGCTTGCTCTGCGACGAAATCTTCAATAGGAAGCACCTCTTCGGGTGATTGAATCTCTCCGGCAGGCTGAACCTCTTCAGTGGGTTGTACCGGCTGTTCGCTCTCGACCTCGCGAACAATAGTCTCTACAGTACTATCCTCCACTGGAGTTTGATCTCCGCGGCCTTTCTTGCCTTTCTTCTTATCCTTCTTCGAAGGCTTCAATGCCCATTCCGGCTCCGCGACGAAATCATCAACAGGAAGCACCTTTTCGACGGGCTGAACCTCTTCAGTAGGTTGTACCGATTGTTCGCTCTTGATCTCGCGAACAATAGGTTCTAGAGCATTGTCCTCGACTGGAGTTTGATCTCCGCGGTCCTTCTTGCTCTTTTTCTTCTTGTCCTTCTTTGAAGGCTTCAAGGCCCATTCCGGCTCGGCGACAACATCTTCAGCGGGCTGGACCTCTTCGGTAGTCTCCAGCGGTAGCTGGTTCTCGACCTCGGGAATAATAGCATCTACAGCATTATCCTCAGCCGGAGCTGAACCTTGATCGCTGAGACCCTTCTTTGCCTTCTTCTTATCCTTCTTTGAAGGCTTCAAGGCCCATGCCGGCTCGGCGACGAACTCTTCTGCGGGCTGTGCCGGTTCCTCGACAGCAGCTTCAGGGAGAATATACTCTACAGTAGTGTCTTCGACCGGAGGCGTGGCTTCGCCTCCGCGACTCTTCTTCCCCTTCTTCTTGTCCTTCTTTGATGGCTTCGCGGTCCATTCCGGCTCCACAGCAAAATCTTCGGCGGCCTGCGGCGGCTGTTCAATATCGGCCTCGGGAAGGGTAGTCTCTGCGAGAGTGTCGTCGGCTGGAGTTGAGACGGGATCTCCGCGGGATTTCTTTGCCTTCTTCTTGTCTTTCTTAGAAGGCTTCAATGCCCACTCCGGTTCAATCGGCTCCTCGGGCTCCTGAGGGATGATTGGCTCGTCCGAGATGCTTAGGTCTCGAGAAGCGCCTGGCCCTTCATCAAAGGTAGCAATAGCAGCGGCTGTAGCGGCTGCAGCCAGTGGCAGACCACGACTCAAATCTTCAGTCGGTTGGTGCGGTTGCTCGTCAAGCGACTTCTCGGCTGAGTCCGTCTCAGGAAGGGCGGCCGGCTCTGGGGTTTCCTCGGCGGGTGGAGTCTGATAACCTCCCTTCTTGGCATTCTTTACCTTCTTCGTGCCTTTCTTAGCCTTCTTTGATGGGGTAGAGCTCCATTGGTCGATGGGCTCAGCTTCTTCTTCCGCCGCGACATTGGGGACAACCTCAGCCGCGCGTGCTGTGCTGTCAAAATGGGCGTCTAAATCGTCGGCGACATGTTCCGAGGTTGGCATCACTTCGTCTTTAATGTCCGAAGTAGAAGTTGGAAGGTCTATAGGAACGTCCGCGGCATATATATCTCTAGCCACGTAGCTCTCGCCTTGTTCTTCTAGAAAACTGCGTTCCTGTACAGCCGCGCCATCTTGATCGCCCGTCTCGTCTTGAGTAGGATGCTCCAATATGATATCGTCGGTATTTGAGTGCTTGATCGGAGTTGTCTGTGGCGTTGGCTGGAAGAGATGAGAGCTGCGGTTGCATGTATCAGGTTCTACAGGAGTCGGCTGCGGTAAATCGTCTACCTCCCGAGATGTCTCATCCTGTTGGCTATCGCCGTGTTCTTGAACAATGGCATCGGAAACGTGAAGGTCTCCATCATCCATCGGTGTTGCTGGGCGGCTTTCGGGAAGCTCAGGAAACTCATGTGACTCCTCGAATAGATCCGGAGAATGGGGTCTTTCGATACCAGAGACCTCCTTGGCTTGATCCACCTCGGGCTCCAGTGAAATCTCCTTAGACACTACATCGTCATCCCTGGCATGCATCTTTTCAAGAGGGGCTTCTTCCACGGCTGATGCTGGCTCTTCCACGGATGAAGGCAGCTCCTCGACCCTCTCCAGAGAAGCCTCGCGACTCTCCGGCAGAGCCGGCAAATCAGCAACATCGTCTGATCTCGGTGAAACCACCGATGCTCTCGCAGAAGCAAGCGACGACCGGCGGCTATACACACCATAGTCAGGTTCTGTCGACCGCGGCCGCGTCGGCCTCTCCTCATCGGACAGTAGCGATTCTCGCCTCGCAGCATCGAGTAGGAGTAGTGGCTTGATCTCGCGCGAGTTGTCCCAGGAGGTAGGACGCGCCTTTGTTCGCGAAAATCCCGCTGGGTCCATGGCAGGACTCAGCGGCGACATGAGCGACGATGGGCGTCCGAGGCCTGGCGTGAGAGGAGATGCAAGTGGCGTGGGGCGCGTAAGACCCGGGGACGAGGGTGTTGAGCGATTTCCCAGCTTGAATGTTAGGGGGACTGCGCTGAGGCTTGCAGCTTTGCGGTTAGGCTTGCGCGACTCAGTTTTGCGCGGTGTGGCGGGGTTCTTGTCATGGGCGGCGAGGCTTCTGTCGATGGGAGCAAGATGTTCTGTGCCTGGCGGGGAGGGCGGTCGGCTGTCCGGAAGAGCAGGAAGGTCGGTAGAATGGTGCGGATCTGGGGTGCCAGGATCGCTTGGGGGTAGAGCGAGGAGGTCCATATACTCCGGGTCGATGGCTACACGGAATGGCCTCTCAACGATCTCCGGATCGACAAAGTCGTTCGGATACGGATCGCGATGAGCGTCCGCTGCAATGTTCTGTGGCTGAGACTCAGCAGAAAGGGATCGCGCTGCCGGATCGTCCTTGCTGTCAGCATCATCGGCTTTGTATTGTTGATGCAGAGCAGCGGCCACCGCTGCAGCACCGACAAGGCCGACACCCGCGCCAAGGGTGCCGGCATTAGCTAAAAAAGAATCCTGTTCAGAGGCCTCGTCGTCCGCTATGCCATTCTTCTGTTTCTTCTTTTTCTTTTTAGACTTCGTGGTGCTAGCCCACTCGTCCTCCTCCTCGTGCGCCTCGTGACCGTTCCCATTGGAAATGCCGTTAGAGCCTTCAATTGCAGAATGGCCATTGCCCAAGTCGTGAGCCTCATCAGGCTTGACAACCTTCTCGGTCTCGCCAACATCAGATTTGTTAGACGAACCTCCGAAGAATCCAAAGAAGCCACTACCCCTTGACTTCTTCTTCGACTCCGAGGTCACGGACCTAGTGTCATCCTCAACAGGCTCAGACACAACGCTTCGTGTTTGGGATCGGTCGCTATCCGTGTTGCCCCTTGACTTGTCCTTCTTCGATCCCTTCCTTGAAATGGACTCCTGGGCATCCTCGAAGACTTCACCTCCTCCCTTTGACTTCCTCTTTGACTTCTTAGGCGCATCCCATTCGTCCACTGGGGCAGCAGCGTCGTCGTCATGGCGTAAATCAAATGCATCGATAGGAACGGAAATCTTCGTCGCCGGTACCTCTTCATCATCGTCAGGGTACCCAGCGCTCTTCCGGGACTTCTTGGATTTCTTGCTCTTCTTCGAGGTCGAGAACTCGGCAAATTCTTCGGCTTCTTGCGGAGTTTGAGTACTGGGCACCTCAGTCTGCGCGAGCTCTAGCTCGCGGTCCCTCGCCAGGTTCTCTGCTTCCTTGTCGAGTCGCTTCTGCTCCTTCTTGCTCAACTTCTTCGTGAAGGCAAATTCGTCTGCCTCTTTATCATCCTCTCCCTGTGATTTCGAGGTTTCCGGCTCCTCAACAATGGCATGGAGACCTTCCCCTGCCTCCTCAAGCTCGATCTCACGGTCGCGTGCTTGCTTCGCCTGTTCCTTCTCCAGCTTCTTCTGTTCTTTCTTACTCAGTTTTTTAGTAAAGGCGAACTCCTCCTCCGCTTCTTTGAATTCGTCCTCTTGTGGCTCCTGATCCCAAGCCTCGGGTTCTTCTACCGCACGACTATTCGCAGCCTCGGCTTCCTCGAACTCCTTATCCTGGGCCAGTTTCGCGGCTTCCTTGTCCAAGCGCTTCTGTTCCTTCTTGCTCAGCTTCGGCGCAAACTCTTCCGCCTCCTTGAATTCGTCCTCTTGTTGCTCTTGGTCCCAAGCCTCAGGTTCTTCGACGGCACGACTATTCGCAGCCTCGGCTTCCTC
>NW_017263719.1:137434-150325 GCF_001662655.1 Pseudogymnoascus verrucosus
GCCTCGGCTTCCTCGAATTCCTTATCTTGAGCAAGTTTGGCGGCCTCCTTCTCCAAGCGCTTCTGTTCCTTCTTGCTCAACTTCGGCGCAAACTCTTCCGCCTCCTTAAATTCGTCTGCTTGATGCTCTTGATCCCAAGCCTCAGGTTCTTCCACCGCACGACTATTCGCTGCCTCAGCCTCTTCGAATTCCTTCTCCTGAGCAAGCTTAGCAGCCTCTTTCTCTAGCTTCTTCTGCTCTTTCTTGCTCAGCTTCTTGGTGAAGGAAAACTCATCAGCCTCTTTGAATTCGTCGTCCTGCAGCTCTCGGCTCTGAACCTCAGGCTCTTCGACGGGATGGTTATTGGCAGCCTCGGCTTCTGCAAACTCCTTGTCTTGAGCTAGTTTCGCAGCCTCAGCTTCTGCCAACTCCTTCTCTTGAGCTAGTTTCGCAGCCTCAGCTTCGGCCAACTCCTTCTCTTGAGCTAGTTTCGCAGCCTCAGCTTCGGCCAACTCCTTCTCTTCGGCAAGTTTCGCGGCCGCAGCTTCCTTCTCCAACCTCTTCTGCTCCTTCTTGCTCAGCTTGGGCATGAATGCATCGAAGTCGTCAAACTCGTCCCGTATCTCCTCCTGCGGAGCCCCAGGTAACCCAACTCGTCCTCGGTCAAAGAACTCGGGCACTTCCCGAGCCTCTTCGCCCCAGACCTCCTCGGGCTCTTCGGCGGCACGGCCATTTGCAGCCTCGGTGTCTTCGAATTCCTTGTCTTGAGCAAGTTTCTCGGCCTCCTCCTCAAGCTTCTTTTGCTCCTTCTTGGTCAGCTTCTTGCCGTAGGCGAACTCGTCAGCCTCATCTTGTGGCCCCACGACTTCAGGCTCCACGACAATCTGGGCTATCATAGCTTGGTGTTCGCGCTCCCGGGCGGCATCTTCCTCCTCCTGTGCCAGTTTCGCGGCTTCTCTCTCCAGCCTCTTCTGCTCCTTCTTGCTGAGCTTCTTCGTGGGCGCGAAGTCTTCAACCTCGTCGACGCGCTCCTCAACAACCTCACGGTCTGCCGATTCCGCAGCAGTAGCAGCAGCTTCAGCCTCGGCCGCTTCAAACTCACGGTCCATTGCAAGCTTCGCAGCCTCCTTCTCCAGCTTCTTCTGCTCCTTCTTGCTCAGCTTCTTCGAGGGTGTGAACTCATCAGCCTCGTCGGCGGGCTGCTCCGGCTCTGCAACCTCGCGCTCCCCGGAGTAGTGATGCGCCACCCCCGCAATAGCAGCAGCTGCTACTGCAGCGGCCGCGGCAGCCTCAATTCCGCCGAACTCGTGATCCTTCGCACGCTTTGCCTCCTCCTTCTCCAGTTTCTTCTGCTCCTTCTTGCTCAGCTTCTTGGAGACAGGAAACTCCTCCTCGATCTCGCGACTCGCCTCCTCCAGCACAGGCCCATCGCTGGCTCCGCTAGGATGACGCTCATAAACGCCTAAGTCCGTGACCGTCTCCGAGAACGGCTTATGGTACACCACCGTCTCGACATCCGATCCCGGCGGCGACGAGCGCCTCGCGAAGCTAGAGTCATTAATAACGATATTCGGGTCGAAACCCGAGTCCTGAAGTCCCGCTGCGAGAGTGGCAGCGAAGTCGATATCGTCATCAAAGGCTCCGGGCATGCCGCGGCTCTCTACATCGGCGCCGGGCTTGGGGCCAACGGAGGGAGGGGGACCGGGATCGCGGTGGTCATCCCTGGGGAGATCGCGCTCGAGGCTAGCGTCGTGGTCGTTGGCGTGCTCGGGCTCCACGGTGATGCCACGGTATTCGAAGGTCTCAGCTGGGGAAGCGGGGGCTTCGGCCGCGCGCGCCTTCTCTTCTGCCGCTTCTTCAGCCTTAATCTCAGCTGCGCGTGCGATGAAGGCACCGCGGATGTCTCCCCAACGAGAAGACTTCTTCTTCGCTGGTTCCGGTGCGGCAGCGTTGTGGATCGGGTCGGCGGCCTCGCCGTAGGGTGTTACGGGCACGAAGCTCTTGACTTCGTCTTCGCCCCACTTGACGCCCTTAGATTCCGACGGGGAGACCGTGACAATATCGCGGTCTGAGACCTCGCGATCATTTGTCTCGGGGGACCTAGTCCTCTCAGCTTCTGCCTTGACTTCACGGAGCTTCTGCGCCTCAGGTGAGGGAGTAGGATAGACGAGGTTTAGGAGCGGTCGGGAGAGGCCCATCATGGCTGGGTCGAAGGGGCCCTCTATCTCGCGGCTCTGCGAGACCGGGTACGCGCGGAGCACAACGGGGGAGAACGTCGGCATGTCCTTAGGGTGCATGACATGGTCGAGCTCGAAGTCGGCATTGGGGCTATCGTAGGGACCCTTCTCCTTGTCCTCGTCGTTGTTTTCTGGAGTCACAGGACGCGGTGCCGGTTCCTTGGCAGCCGCCTTGTTCGCGGCGATGGTCTCGCGGTACACGCGGTCGGCATCTTCTTGGATGAGATCGCGCTCTCTCTCGGTGCTGGCGGAGTATGACTTGCGCTTGCCCTTCTTAAACTCCCTCTTAGTAGGGCTGGAGTCTTCAGCGGCCGCAACATCACTTGATGCTGCGGGCGGCTCGTCAGTTACTACGCGAACGACCCGTACCTGCTCGGGGGATTTCTCTCTCGAACGGCCACGGGTCTCAGAGGGTCCGTCATCACGGGCTGCTGATGCATCCGGGACTACCGGGGTGCGCGCTCCTCCGCGAGCAAAGCGAGGCACTCTCTCCACCGTCACGATAGCAGGGGTGTGGCCTCTCTCAATCGTGGACCCGAGAGCAAGGGTATCCATAGGCAGCTCAGGCGCGCTCTCAAGGGCTCTTTCGGGAGCCTTCTCAAGAGCCCTGGCCGAAGGTCCATCGGCAGCTGCCTGACGCGATTTGTGGGGCCTGTCCGCGATCTCGAAAGCGTCGTCAGCAACCTGGTACTGGAATGGGTCGGGACGAGTGGCAGATACCAGCTGACGAGAGGTAGGGAGCTCCTCACGCTCTTCGCGTTCCTCGCCACGGCGTCGCTCACGCCTCTCATCCGGGCGGTAGTCGCGCTGCTCGTCATCACGGCGGGAGTCTCGGGGTCTATCGCTCTTTTCGTATCTCTCCGACTCGCGACGGCTTTCACGGCGCCTCTCACGATCGTCCTCAGGTTCGTGCACCTCCTTACTGCGTCGCTCGCGTCGCTTCGCTCTCTCATAATCGTCTTCGGTTCTACGCTTCTCGAGTCGGTTGGCCGCCATCCCAGCAAGTGCAACTCCAGCAAGGCCCGCACCAGCGAAGGTCGCGTAACCCCCAGAGTCTCTCTTGCTCCCAGAGTCCCTTTTACTCCCAGAGTCTCTTTTTCGAGGTGTAGAGTCCACATGAGCTGGGATGGAGGACTGTTCGTAGATAGTTTGCGAAACGGGTGTGAATGGCTTAGGTTGTCGTAGAGGTAGAGAGTCGGTGCGCGATACATTGTAGATTGGTTGGTCTTGGACAGACGCGACGGATCTCCGGCCTGCGTCAAAGTTGAGAGGGTCGTCCGTAGGCATTGGGAAGACGTGTTGTAGAGATCCAGAGCTTTGGGCACTTCCCCTGCGGGCGGGAGCAGCAGTGGGAATGTAGCCATCATCCTTTCCACGTAGACTCGGGGCTGGCGGTGGCTGCTGCGGTGACACATAGCCAGTGTCCCTCGCCGCAAAAGAGGATGGTTCCGGCATAAAGCCTCCAGGAGCATTGATGTCGACCTCTCCGAAGCCGACCGGCCTCGAGAGGACGCCATTCAGCGAGTTCTGTGGGCCGAAGAGCTTCGGGTCCACAATGGTGCTCTTGCGCTTGACGGGCATTGGAGGACGCGGACGTCCCCAATTCCATGTGTTCTCACCGCCATATGCAAGCCCCAAATCCACGCTGCTAGAGGAGTCGGACTCGTCATCGCTCGCTGACTCCCATCCGTCCTCATCCGCGCCATGGCTAGGTTTCGACGACCCAAGTCCACGGCTAGACTCCAGGCCCTTAACCCCAAGCCCATGTCTTCCTGAGTCCTCCCTCCTAATATGCACAATTCCCTGTTTCCGCGCCTCAATCAGGTCCATGCGGTTCTGTTTCCTTGCCAGCGCAGCCAATCCCGCGCCGACCTCTAGTATCTCCGTCTCAACATCCTTCTCCTTGCGCTTCTTCCCTTGCGCTGGACCCGCGGGCGCATACACGCCGCCCGTTTCGCGCTCCCTCCTGGAACCGTAGGGTGACACGTATCTCTCCTTTCGCTTCTTCACGTAGCCGGTTCCGTATGCGAGGTTGCTGTCGACGGAGCTGCTCGACGAGTTCCCCAGCTTCATGGACGCGCGGCTTCTCTGTTTCTTGACGCGGCGCCGCCTGTCCGGGGCAGCGAAGAAGGACCGGAAGAATCCCACGGCTGACCGGCGCTGGGTGGGCGACCTGCGCGAGATGTCGATGTAGCTCGAGCTGGAGGACGAAACATTGTCGCTGCTGTAGCGGCGGGGACCGCGGGTGCCGCGCAAGTTCATGTCCTCTTCTGGCTCGGCGTATATAGGTGCCGCTCTAGTATTCGAGTAGATCGGCTGTGGTTGTGTTTGTGTTTGGTAGCTGTCGCTGCGAGCGGCGTCGCGGCGATCCTGTTGTTTTGATGGCGAGTCTCGTTTCTTGCGGCGGGACCCTGAGGCCTCGCCGCGCGTACGAGCGTCGGCCATCGTGGTGGCTTAGTTGTGTAGTGGTGTGTGCATTAGCTGTCGGCGACGAGCTGAAGCGACACTGTGAAGTAGATATTTGCGATTCTGTCGGTGAGGATGATGGTGAGCTCAGGTATTTTGTGGTTATAGGTGCTCCACTCGGAATGATGAGGCTGGGGGTCAAAGTCTTGGCGGCAACGGGAGGAGCTGAGGGATTGTTTCGGTTGGTGCCAAGCATGCTCACTATGAGTTGTCCTACATACTAAATTTGCGCTCGACGCCTGAATCACATGATCTAGTAGGGGTATACAGCATGGGCGCGTAGGAAATCTATTTACAGATTACAGTACAGTATTCAGGTTGATATTGATACGTTATCCGCCGTCCTTGTTGATTGATATTTTGGAGGTAAACAAGGGGACAAGCTACTCTTGGTTTTCCCCATGGGACCCCGTTTGTACCATGGTTCTCACCGGGGCGTGCGGGACGGCCCCTCTGTCCACCGCCGAACAACTAATATCCCGCCAGTGGTACACGAGATTCTTCAGTAGCCAGGCACGAAATTCGGGAATATAAAAAGTTTCATTTATTTACCGTTTTTTTTAATTCAACCCTTCCCGCAGTAAAGGGGTCCAACCCAAGCGGTCTGCTGGAACAAACAGGCTAAACTGAAAGAACCCCACGGTTGCATCAAAGTGTCTCACATCGGGCATCAACTTGTCTGTAGCGTGGTAAAACTCAAAACTCGGTCTACGCTATGTACGTGGCTGCAATTAATTCCATATTTTCTCATTTTTTGACTCAACGTCGCGGCCCATGGCCCACCACAACGCAGCAAACTATTAGATCCAACTCATTGGGCGCGCAGACAACGAATTTAGTAAATGATCACATGAACTCCTCCATAATAGTATATTTGGACCTGCAGCTCGAGTGATGTCATATCGCAGACACGCAACCAACATACAATAATGTCAGGTTGGGCGTGTATCTAATCGGCGCACTTGCGCTGGCCTGCTACATAATTTCTCTGGATCACATGTATATGAGCCAACAGTCGATACCGTCGACTAGTAAATTGGACTGATTTTTATATTTGCTATGTAAGGCGTCGAGTCGAACATCGAGGGTGGGTTGGGACATAAGTAAACATGTGTGAAAGGTAATATTTATATTTTAGTATTATATTTGTTGAGAATATAAATCACAGGAAACACCTCTTCGGACTTTTTTTTTTGTCTCAGTCCATCATATGTCAACGATGTACTCACTAGTCTTTTTCAATATACTGACTATTTAAAGTCCAATCTAATTAATAATAAATTACTATATCCCTAAGCTTTCGTTGATACAGAGTTGTAGTATTGGAATGGGGGATTAATGACGTCCGGGAAATATTCCCAACTAAATATGTTGCCTAATACCGCATGTAGAATTCCTAGCCTGGTGAGATACGATTCTGTTTTATTAGTGCAACAACTCTCACTATCCAAAGTAGGGAATGGGAGGTGTGGAGAAAGACGACAATAGCTACTATTGCGTGGTATGCTACCGTCAAGAACAACCGATAGGACTGTAATTCCCCCAGCCACGAAGAGTCCAAATATATGGACTTCATCCCTGAATTCCAGCAAAATACCTGAACAACCCGACCCTACGTGATTGCTTTCGAGCCTTCGGAGGCTTGGGCCTTGGATGCGCTGGTTGCGCTGGTGGCGCTGGCGACTTAGCCCTCTCTCTGTTCGGCCCTGAAGGCGACAGATGAGGGACATCACCTCCTGATTTCTGTCCTGCCTTTGCCGCATCATCGACCACCTTCTTATCCGTCGCCTTTTTAGCACTCTCCGCATACTTCAGCTTTGACTGTGCTACGAGCGCTTCCTTTAGCAGCTCAGAAGTTGTTTCAATATCGCTGGTATTTGTTGTCCACTTGCTCCTCAAGTTAAACACCTCGGTGAGCACGGTGATGGCCTTTGACGGGTCACGGAGATAGGTCAAACACTCACCATACGAGTCCCCAATCCAAAGGAGGTCCGTGAGGGCATCCAAGTTCCGATCCCCGAGGATTTTGTTCACACGCGGACTTGCCTCGTTCCACACCATCCGCAGTGTCTCCTTCGCCGACTTGTATGTTGCCATTTGTTTCTCCTCGTTCTTGCACGCCTCCGCGTCCGCAATCAGCAGCTCGGCGTAGGAGCGACCGATCGTGAGGTTAGCGACGGTCAGTGCCAAGGGCCTAGAATCGTCCTTCTTGTGCCCGATAGGCAGAAGTGCCGTCTTGCATAAAAGTCGGAAAACGTCCATCGCGTCGGCGTCCCGGCCAGGTTGAGATAAAATGGCTCGTCCATAGCTCCAGCCAATTTGAATAGTAAGTACATTATTTACCCCAAGTTCTGCTGCCGCCTTCGCCTCTTCCCAAGCTGCCTTGAGCGTCTTCTCGGAGTCTCCGGTTTCCATGCGACTAAGCTGAGCTAATCCTAGCTGGTATTGATGCTGAAGACTAATCTTCTTGTTACCCTTTTCTTCAGCTAGTTTAGCTATAGATTTGTACAGCTCATCGAGATCGCCGCCGTCGTCGTTTGGTAGATGACCGATGGTGGATACTAAAGTCAACGCGGTCTTGATGCACCTGTTGATGTATTCGTTGCCGCTACGTTTCTCCAGCGCCTTCCATACGACCAAGAGAACTTCTTTAGCTTCTTTATAATTCCCAACACTGACGAAGAACTGGCCTAACTCCTGGCCACATGACAAAACGTCGTCGGTCAAGTTGATATCAGCAGCCTTTCCCCAGATCTTCCTTAGCGTCTCCACCGATTCCGAGCTGAGGTGGAAAGACTTCTGTGCGGCTACCATTTCCAATGCAGCGTTCGCCGCACCATTCACGTCATCCCTAGCGAGCCGGCGAGTGGCCACCTTTCTGTACCATAGGGCCGACTCATCTATCTGATCGCGCCTCTGACTGAGTAGAGCTAGACTGATACCGGCTCCATCTCTGAACTTGTCGTCCATTAGGCTGTCGTCGAACCAGACTTGCAGGTATTCCCATTCTACCGCATTAAGCTTTTCGCCTATGCCTTTTTCGAGGATCACGCAGTAGTCTTTGAATATGTCTTGTGTCTTCTCAGAATCCTTTCCTAGGTGTTTACGTCTGTCATAAAGGACTCTTTTTGCGATCTCTTCTGCTTCTTTGTGTTTGTCCATCTTCATCAGTGTCTTAACACGTCCATGCTGGTGCCCAAGCGCCTCCTGCTCGAGCGCTGTACGCCGGTTGGTATCTTCATCTGAAGAGTGCTGCTTTGGCAAGGCCTGTAGCCGGGAGGTCACATCCTTGTTTAGAGCATCGTAAAGTTCTAAGGAGACCGTTAAAATATCCTTTCTCATCGTAGCCGTTAAAATGGTATCCTTTTTCGTCTTTGAGTTCCCCTTGTCGGATGTTAGGACTCTGATACATTCATTGGTCCTATTTGCCATGTTGTGATACGCTGTCCTAAATTGTTCTCGACTCCCTCGGAGATCGCTGGCTTTCTTCTTGGCGTTTTCCAGCTCTATCTTCAGCGTCTGCAGTCCCTTCTTGGCGTTATCCAGCTCTATCTTCTGCGTTTCCAGTTCCTTCTTGGCTTCCTCCAGTTCTGTCTTTAGCGTCTTCAGTTCCTCCTGGGTTAGTTCTTGGACCTTCTCCAAGCACCTTGAATTCTCTTCTGCCTCTAAAAGCTTCGATTTTGTTGATGATAGCTCCTTTTGGACAGCCTCTAAGTCAGACTTCGAGGGTCGATTGTCGTCGGGTGGGGAAGACTCATTCTCCTGCCCCTGGACTTCCCGGTACGTTCCCTCAGGAGCAAATGTCGTCCCTGCAAATCCAAGCGTTAGGGTATTAAGCTGGCTTGCAATCGACAGGATGCTGTAGCGACACATCTCGCAACCCGATGATCCGCCCAGACACTTCCGACTGCCCGTGTTGGCAGCACATGTGCCCCAAGGTGTCCTGAGAGTCTTAAGGAGGTTATCCCGGCAAGCAGTCCAATGCTCTCGAAGACGGGATGACTCTTTGGTCGCATGCAGCTGGTTGCGCAATAGCTCCACAATTATGTCGGTGATTCTCAAACCAGTTCCTCCATAGAGGGAAAGCTGGTACAATTCTAATGTAGAACTTCGAGGGGCGTATGCCCGGGCTTCACCAAGATCATAAAGCCTGGCCCTTAGTTCGCCCAAAATCTCCTCCTCCGGCGTCATTGATGACAAGTAGTGAGCCATTGCTATAGGCCTGAAAATATGCTCTGAATGTAGAAACGATGACTAGAAGTTGAGGCGAGCAGTTGGTTAGGCAAATCTGCACTCAAAATAAGGCTTTGATGTATCGTGAAAATAAGTCTACTCCCCAATCCGAGCGAAAGGAGGAAATGCCTCCATTTTATCTTTCGATTCCAGCTCAGCCTTCCCCCTCCCGCCACGCGCCTCCATCTAATCAACAAGGCTGTCGGGTTCGGGAGGCACGAACTGCATTGCTGCGTGTAGTGCATGTGGTGTGTGGTACAGAACGTATGCACATGCATATCGAGAATACAGCCAACCACTAACAGCTGCGAATTCGCCGTGATTGTGACTAGGCTGACGAATTGCAGGTTTGCCGAGCCTCAATTTGGTCGGTGACTTAGCTGCAACTCGTGAACTATCAGCTATGGACAGCACGAAGCTCAAAATGTAACCCCAAAACAAACTGGGGTGTAGTGGAGATGGATCCGAGTGGAGATGATGTGGAATGCATACTTATTTATAATGCTAGAAATTGTGATAATAGCCAGTGGTTGGCTGTTTATTGAGCCGCAAGGTGAGCCAGAGCTCCCCTCTCAACAGGCAGGGCGGGCGGAATGGCCCGGTCCGGAGTGGCCCAAAGCAAGTTACCAGTTCTCACTATTGCGGTCACAGTTGCCGTCTGTCTACACCGGTCTCACCGGTCTACACCCTCGCGCAATGTGTCACACAAAAGCTGTAAAGGTAGGAACAACGTAGTGTAGGAGTATAGGCACCGGCGATGTGCATCGTCGATTACAACCTGAGATACTGTAAACCCTAACAACTGCAACCATAAATAGGTAAATTAGGCCTAGATAGGTGCTTTTACGAAACAGTAGCGTATTTCTTCAGAGTGAATGCCGGGGAAGCTTAGTTATCAAAATGTCGCCTAATCCATTGCCGAGGAAGCTCTGACCTGGCACCTTGATTATGACGTCGTTCGTGACCTACAAGGCTGAGGGCGATAAATACAGATATTCAGCCGTTCATTATATTTTGCCGTCACGAACTGGGAATTGTGATAGGACTTGGAAATCACGAGTGAGGCACCTGCGACGTGAAGCAGACTGAAGATTTTTGGGGATAAAATCAGTGGGAAGGAGCATACGACGCGTATCTTGCGGGAGCTTCGCCATAGCTTATTGACATCACACGGAGACTCGGCGTGGTTTTCCCAGCATCGCGCAGTGAACCTACAAGAACATACTTACATTGCACGCCTCGGGCAACAGGCAAGGGAGGATGGCCGCCTCCATCCTACCCTTCGATATCCCTCCATCATTTAGACTCTTAGCACACGACTTCGGCCGCTCACTGGCGTACCTCCTCCTTCCGCTCTCACTGCTCTATCTCTCACTCTACTTCAGCTTAAAGGGATATAAACGCGTCTATGGCGTGCTCACACTCGGGGCCCTCGTGGGGTTTGCGACGGCGACATCCGTGGCGCCAATAAACTGCCCGCCAGCAGCGTCACTGATGAATTTCGGAGGTGCGTTTGCAGTCTCCTCCTCACGCCCACCCGTGGGGTCTCCCCGTCCCAAACAAGACCCCAGCTAACACACTCCCAAGTTGCAGTAGGCGTCCTCAAATCTCTCGACATCTTCGCCCGCCGGCACCACCCACGCACCTACGCCGGCTCCGCCCCGCTTCCCCCATCCCTCCTCGCGCTCCTCCTCACCACCGAGCTGCGCTACGAAAGCTTCACCCCGAACCCCATCCGCGTCTCGACCTCCCCCTTCAGCGAACCCACCGATCTCGCTCTCCACATCGCCGCGTTCGCCGCGCTCCAGATGCTCCCACAGGAGCACGCGGTCATCCTCGCTTTACAGGTCCTCTTGACTATTTACATCCTCTGGACGACGCTGCAGCTCATTCTGCGGTACCATGATAGCCCACCGCTATTTGGACCTCTATACCAGGCCGATTCTCTTGGAGGATTCTGGGCCAAAACCTGGCACAACGCATTCGCATCGCCATGCACCTCGCTCGCGTACCACCCCGTGCGACGTGCGCTATCGCGGATTGGACTGCCGATTGATGCGGCGCGGGCCGGGGGGCTGGTAGCGGCATTCGCGCTGATGGGTGCGTTTCATGTCTACGCGCTTTCCCCTCTGATTGCGCGCGAGGGGCTGCGGAGGGTGTGGTGGTTCTTTGTTGGGAATGGAGTGGCGGTTGTGTTTGAGACGGGGGTTTGGGGGAAGGAGAGCTCAATGGGGAGGGGGAGGCGGAGGGGTAGGGCGGTGCTGGCTTGGGCGTTTGAGATAGGATTTGCGGCGTGGGTAGTTCGGGGGTGTGGGGTACCGGAGGGGTTGGGGGGGATAAGGTGGGGGGAGGTCTGTGAGATTAGGCAAGGGCCAGTCGGTATTGGATGGCTCGGAATGTAAGATTTGCTGTTTGGGGAGCGGGTTGAGGTGATTGACTTGACTTGACTTGGGTTTAAAGCCTGGGTTGGAAAGCGTAGATTGGAAGCATGGGATAGAATAGCCTCATTGAAGAGTTCTCATGGAGGACAAAGCAAGGGATAGGCAAATATCCGCGGTGTTGTAGCATTGGTTTGTCTAGCGATTATTGTTGTACGATATGGGTAGCAAGGGACATTCATAGATAGCAATAGAGTGATATTTGTTCCAATACTGCCGTGAATTCAAATGTTCATGAATAGTCTAAGCCACCCGCGAATTTAATAACCACACAAAATTACCCCTCACAGCTAACCTTACGAATAAATCTGACTACTTTTATAAAATATAGAGCAACCTTTTAATTACCCATCAAACAAAATACTCCATTTAATGATATGACGGCCTAGAGATTGCCGAAAAAGGCACCTTCTCTTAGTGTCTTACGTAATTCACTCGCCAGCTTTCCAACACTCCTACAACCCAAGCTTAATCACACCAATCTACCTGTGGCTTTGGTTCAAACAGCTGTATAGAGCATAAGAATAGAAGCTGTGGGGCCGCGGGTATGCACGTAGTGGATTATTCCCATCTTATAACTCCGGCAATCCTAGCCTCCCGCATGCCCCTCCTTTAATTCCGGTAACCCCCTGTTAGCTCGACGTTCCTGCATATCATACAAACACTCTAGATAATATTAAATATATATAAAAAGCCTCCAAAAGGTAATCGTAATTAAGACCACAGCAACTATATTCCAGCCTCGAGCCCTTCAATCCACTTCGCCCAACACAATGGCTGTCCAACTCTCCCTCCCATCCCTCACCCCCCGCGAAGCCGTCGCCGACGCCCTCCACCGCTGCATCCTCGGCATCGACACCAACAACCGCGACGTTTTTGAGTCGGCATGCCTAAAAGGCGAGGACATGATTATAACCCTTGGCCCCGCCACTTTCTCAGGCTGGGCCGCGATCAACGAGTTATTTGTCAATGTCTTCAAACTGATTACTACGCATATTGCGAGTAATATCCGTGTTGAACTTGAGGACGGCGCGGATACGGCGAATTTGACTGCGCATGTGATATCGTATCATGTGAAGCCGGAGGATGCGGTTAAGGTGGAGGATACGTCGTATACGGCGGGGACCTTGTATGATATTGATCTTGTTAGGGATGGGGGGGATGGGTTGTGGAAGATTAAGAGGTGGGACCTGAAGATTCAGTGGACTACGGGTGATAAAGCTGTTCTCCATGGGTAGACTTTAGGGCGTCACTATTTAAAATTATGAACGTTGCACCTAGTGTTGGTTGGAGATCTAAAATAATACCAAGCAAGAATATATGTATGACTTCTTCTTAATTCTCATCAGTGTTGCCCGAGTACTACTCTACTCGGGTGATATTTTTGAGTACTCGGGTATTCGCCGAGTACTACTCTGAATACTCGAGTACTGCCAAGCCCTTGGCAAAGAGGGGTAATATAGATTGTAGAATAGATAATTGAAGCTTCTACTTGAGCGTTCTGTATTACTTCCTGTAATGAGTGACTCTTCGCTGTC